>NW_026869755.1:300000-504046 GCF_905332965.1 Bombus pascuorum | reverse complement strand
GTTATACGTTATTACGTAATAGTATATAACGTTATGCGTCATAAGGTAATACTATATAACGTTATACGTTATTACGTAATAGTATATAACGTTATACGTTATACGTTATAAGGTAATATTACATAAAGTGATACGTTACACGTTATAAGGTAATATTAAATAACGTTACACGTAATAAGGAAACACCACATAACGTTATGCGTCATAAGGTAATACTATATAACGTTATACGTTATTACTTAATAGTGTACGAGGTTTTAAGTTAGTACCGAATAGTATATAACGTTATACAATATAACGTAATAGTATATAACGTTATACGTTATTACGTAATAGTATATAACGTTATACGTTATTACATAATCGTGTATAATGTTATTAGTACGTAATAGTATATAACGTTATACGTTATACGTTATAAGGTAATATTACATAAAGTGATACGTTACACGTTACAAGGAAATATTAAATAACGTTACACGTTATAAGGAAGCACTAAATAACGTTATGCGTCATAAGGTAATACTATGTAACGTTATACGTTATTACGTAATAGTATGTAACGTTATGCGTCAGAAGGTAATACTATATAACGTTATACGTTATAACGTAATAGTATATAGCGTTATACGTTATTACGTAATAGTATATAAAGTTATACGTTATACGTTATTACGTAATAGTATATAACGTTATACGTTATTATTTAATAGTATATAACGTTATACGTTATTACGTAATAGTATATAACGTCATGCGTCATAAGGTAATACTATATAACGTTATACGTTATTACGTAATAGTATATAACGTTATGCGTCAGAAGGTAATACTATATAACGTTATATGTTATAACGTAATAATATATAACGTTATATGTTATAACGTAATAGTATATAACGTTAGACGTTATACGTTATTACGTAATAGTATATAAAGTTATACGTTATACGTTATTACGTAATAGTATATAACGTTATACGTTATACGTCATTACGTAATAGTATATAACGTTATACGTTATTATGTAAGAGTATAAAACGTTATACGTTATTACGTAATAGTATATAACGTTATACGTTATAATGAAATAGTATATAACGTTATACGTTATTACGTAATAGTATATAACGTTATACGTTATTACGTAATAGTATATAACGGTATACGTTATTACGTAATAGTATATAACGGTATACGTTATTACGTAATAGTATATAACGTTATGCGTCATAAGGTAATACTATATAACGTTATACGTTATTACGTAATAGTATATAACGTTATACGTTATACGTTATTACGTAATAGTATATAACGTTATACGTTATACGTTATTACGTAATAGTATATAACGTTATACGTTATTACGTAATAGTATATAACGTTATACGTTATTACGTAATAGTATATAACGTTATACGTTATTACGTAATAGTATATAACGTTATACGTTATTACGTAATAGTATATAGCGTTATACGTTATTACGTAATAGTATATAACGTTATAGGTTATTACGTAATAGTATATAACGTTATACGTTATTACGTAATAGTATATAACGTTATGCGTCATAAGGTAATACTATATAACGTTATACGTTATTACGTAATAGTATATAACGTTATACGTTATAGGTTATAAGGTAATATTACATAAAGTGATACGTTACACGTTATAAGGTAATATTAAATAACGTTACACGTAATAAGGAAGCACCACATAACGTTATGCGTCATAAGGTAATACTATATAACGTTATACGTTATTACTTAATAGTGTACGAGGTTTTAAGTTAGTACCGAATAGTATATAACGTTATACAATATAACGTAATAGTATATAACGTTATACGTTATTACGTAATAGTATATAACGTTATACGTTATTACATAATCGTGTATAAAGTTATTAGTACGTAATAGTATATAACGTTATACGTTATACGTCATAAGGTAATATTACATAAAGTGATACGTTACACGTTACAAGGTAATATTAAATAACGTTACACGTTATAAGGAAGCACTAAATAACGTTATGCGTCATAAGGTAATACTATGTAACGTTATACGTTATTACGTAATAGTATGTAACGTTATGCGTCAGAAGGTAACACTATATAACGTTATACGTTATAACGTAATAGTATATAGCGTTATACGTTATTACGTAATAGTATATAAAGTTATACGTTATACGTTATTACGTAATAGTATATAACGTTATACGTTATTATTTAATAGTATATAACGTTATACGTTATTACGTAATAGTATATAACGTCATGCGTCATAAGGTAATACTATATAACGTTATACGTTATTACGTAATAGTATATAACGTTATACGTTATTACTTAATAGTGTACGAGGTTTTAAGTTAGTACCGAATAGTATATAACGTTATACGATATAACGTAATAGTATATAACGTTATACATTATAAGGTAATACTACACAACGTTATACGTCATAAGGTAATACTATGTTACGTTATACGTTATAACGTAATAGTATATAACGTTATACGTTATTACATAATAGTATATAAAGTTATACGTTATACGTTATTACGTAATAGCATATAACGTTATACGTTATTATTTAATAGTATATAACGTTATACGTTATTACGTAATTATATATAACGTTATACGTTATTACGTAATAGTATATAACGTTATACGTTATTACGTAATAGTATATAGCGTTATACGTTATTACGTAATAGTATATAACGTTATACGTTATTACGTAATAGTATATAACGTTATACGTTATTACGTAATAGTATATAACGTTATGCGTCATAAGGTAATACTATATAACGTTATACGTTATTACGTAATAGTATATAACGTTATACGTTATAGGGTTATTACGTAATAGTATATAACGTTATACGTTATACGTTATTACGTAATAGTATATAACGTTATACGTTATACGTTATTACGTAATAGTATATAACGTTATACGTTATACGTTATTACGTAATAGTATATAACGTTATACGCTATTATGTAATAGCATATAACGTTATACGCTATTATGTAATAGCATATAACGTTATACGTTATTACGTAATAGTATATAACGTTATACGTTATTACGTAATAGTATATAACGTTATACATTATAAGGTAATACTACACAACGTTATACGTCATAAGGTAATACTATGTAACGTTATACGTTATTACGTAATAGTATATAACGTTATACGTTATTACGTAATAGTATATAACGTTATACGTTATTACGTAATAGTATATAACGTTATACGTTATTACGTAATAGTATATAACGTTATACGTTATACGTTATTACGTAATAGTATATAACGTTATACGTTATACGTTATTACGTAATAGTATATAACGTTATACGTTATTACGTAATAGTATATAACGTTATACGTTATTACGTAATAGTATATAACGTTATACGTTATTACGTAATAGTATATAACGTTATGCGTCAGATGGTAGTACTATATAACGTTATACGTTATAACGTAATAGTATATAACGTTATACGTTATTACGTAATAGTATATAACGTTATACGTTATTACGTAATAGTATATAACGTTATACGTTATTACGTAATAGTATATAACGTTATACGTTATTACGTAATAGTATATAACGTTATGCGTCATAAGGTAATACTATATAACGTTATACGTTATTACGTAATAGTATATAACGTTATACGTTATACGTTATTACGTAATAGTATATAACGTTATACGTTATACGTTATTACGTAATAGTATATAACGTTATACGTTATACGTTATTACGTAATAGTATATAACGTTATACGTTATTACGTAATAGTATATAACGTTATACGTTATTACGTAATAGTATATAACGTTATACGTTATTACGTAATAGTATATAACGTTATACGTTATTACGTAATAGTATATAGCGTTATACGTTATTACGTAATAGTATATAACGTTATACGTTATTACGTAATAGTATATAACGTTATACGTTATTACGTAATAGTATATAACGTTATGCGTCAGAAGGTAATACTATATAACGTTATACGTTATTACTTAATAGTGTACGAGGTTTTAAGTTAGTACCGAATAGTATATAACGTTATACAATATAACGTAATAGTATATAACGTTATACGTTATTACGTAATAGTATATAACGTTATACGTTATTACATAATCGTGTATAAAGTTATTAGTACGTAATAGTATATAACGTTATACGTTATACGTTATAAGGTAATATTACATAAAGTGATACGTTACACGTTACAAGGAAATATTAAATAACGTTACACGTTATAAGGAAGCACTAAATAACGTTATGCGTCATAAGGTAATACTATGTAACGTTATACGTTATTACGTAATAGTATGTAACGTTATGCGTCAGAAGGTAATACTATATAACGTTATACGTTATAACGTAATAGTATATAGCGTTATACGTTATTACGTAATAGTATATAAAGTTATACGTTATACGTTATTACGTAATAGTATATAACGTTATACGTTATTATTTAATAGTATATAACGTTATACGTTATTACGTAATAGTATATAACGTCATGCGTCATAAGGTAATACTATATAACGTTATACGTTATTACGTAATAGTATATAACGTTATGCGTCAGAAGGTAATACTATATAACGTTATATGTTATAACGTAATAATATATAACGTTATACGTTATTATGTAATAGTATATAACGTTATACGTTATACGTAATTACGTAATAGTATATAAAGTTATACGTTATACGTTATTACGTAATAGTATATAACGTTATACGTTATACGTCATTACGTAATAGTATATAACGTTATACGTTATTATGTAAGAGTATAAAACGTTATACGTTATTACGTAATAGTATATAACGTTATACGTTATAATGAAATAGTATATAACGTTATACGTTATTACGTAATAGTATATAACGTTATACGTTATTACGTAATAGTATATAACGGTATACGTTATTACGTAATAGTATATAACGGTATACGTTATTACGTAATAGTATATAACGTTATGCGTCATAAGGTAATACTATATAACGTTATACGTTATTACGTAATAGTATATAACGTTATACGTTATACGTTATTACGTAATAGTATATAACGTTATACGTTATACGTTATTACGTAATAGTATATAACGTTATACGTTATTACGTAATAGTATATAACGTTATACGTTATTACGTAATAGTATATAACGTTATACGTTATTACGTAATAGTATATAACGTTATACGTTATTACGTAATAGTATATAGCGTTATACGTTATTACGTAATAGTATATAACGTTATAGGTTATTACGTAATAGTATATAACGTTATACGTTATTACGTAATAGTATATAACGTTATGCGTCATAAGGTAATACTATATAACGTTATACGTTATTACGTAATAGTATATAACGTTATACGTTATAGGTTATAAGGTAATATTACATAAAGTGATACGTTACACGTTATAAGGTAATATTAAATAACGTTACACGTAATAAGGAAGCACCACATAACGTTATGCGTCATAAGGTAATACTATATAACGTTATACGTTATTACTTAATAGTGTACGAGGTTTTAAGTTAGTACCGAATAGTATATAACGTTATACAATATAACGTAATAGTATATAACGTTATACGTTATTACGTAATAGTATATAACGTTATACGTTATTACATAATCGTGTATAAAGTTATTAGTACGTAATAGTATATAACGTTATACGTTATACGTTATAAGGTAATATTACATAAAGTGATACGTTACACGTTACAAGGTAATATTAAATAACGTTACACGTTATAAGGAAGCACTAAATAACGTTATGCGTCATAAGGTAATACTATGTAACGTTATACGTTATTACGTAATAGTATGTAACGTTATGCGTCAGAAGGTAATACTATATAACGTTATACGTTATAACGTAATAGTATATAGCGTTATACGTTATTACGTAATAGTATATAAAGTTATACGTTATACGTTATTACGTAATAGTATATAACGTTATACGTTATTATTTAATAGTATATAACGTTATACGTTATTACGTAATAGTATATAACGTCATGCGTCATAAGGTAATACTATATAACGTTATACGTTATTACGTAATAGTATATAACGTTATACGTTATTACTTAATAGTGTACGAGGTTTTAAGTTAGTACCGAATAGTATATAACGTTATACGATATAACGTAATAGTATATAACGTTATACATTATAAGGTAATACTACACAACGTTATACGTCATAAGGTAATACTATGTTACGTTATACGTTATAACGTAATAGTATATAACGTTATACGTTATTACGTAATAGTATATAAAGTTATACGTTATATACTATTACGTAATAGCATATAACGTTATACGTTATTATTTAATAGTATATAACGTTATACGTTATTACGTAATTATATATAACGTTATACGTTATTACGTAATAGTATATAACGTTATACGTTATTACGTAATAGTATATAGCGTTATACGTTATTACGTAATAGTATATAACGTTATACGTTATTACGTAATAGTATATAACGTTATACGTTATTACGTAATAGTATATAACGTTATGCGTCATAAGGTAATACTATATAACGTTATACGTTATTACGTAATAGTATATAACGTTATACGTTATAGGGTTATTACGTAATAGTATATAACGTTATACGTTATACGTTATTACGTAATAGTATATAACGTTATACGTTATACGTTATTACGTAATAGTATATAACGTTATACGTTATACGTTATTACGTAATAGTATATAACGTTATACGCTATTATGTAATAGCATATAACGTTATACGCTATTATGTAATAGCATATAACGTTATACGTTATTACGTAATAGTATATAACGTTATACGTTATTACGTAATAGTATATAACGTTATACATTATAAGGTAATACTACACAACGTTATACGTCATAAGGTAATACTATGTAACGTTATACGTTATTACGTAATAGTATATAACGTTATACGTTATTACGTAATAGTATATAACGTTATACGTTATTACGTAATAGTATATAACGTTATACGTTATTACGTAATAGTATATAACGTTATACGTTATACGTTATTACGTAATAGTATATAACGTTATACGTTATACGTTATTACGTAATAGTATATAACGTTATACGTTATACGTTATTACGTAATAGTATATAACGTTATACGTTATACGTTATTACGTAATAGTATATAACGTTATACGTTATTACGTAATAGTATATAACGTTATACGTTATTACGTAATAGTATATAACGTTATGCGTCAGATGGTAGTACTATATAACGTTATACGTTATAACGTAATAGTATATAACGTTATACGTTATTACGTAATAGTATATAACGTTATACGTTATTACGTAATAGTATATAACGTTATACGTTATTACGTAATAGTATATAACGTTATACGTTATTACGTAATAGTATATAACGTTATGCGTCATAAGGTAATACTATATAACGTTATACGTTATTACGTAATAGTATATAACGTTATACGTTATACGTTATTACGTAATAGTATATAACGTTATACGTTATACGTTATTACGTAATAGTATATAACGTTATACGTTATACGTTATTACGTAATAGTATATAACGTTATACGTTATTACGTAATAGTATATAACGTTATACGTTATTACGTAATAGTATATAACGTTATACGTTATTACGTAATAGTATATAACGTTATACGTTATTACGTAATAGTATATAGCGTTATACGTTATTACGTAATAGTATATAACGTTATACGTTATTACGTAATAGTATATAACGTTATACGTTATTACGTAATAGTATATAACGTTATGCGTCAGAAGGTAATACTATATAACGTTATACGTTATTACGTAATAGTATATAACGTTATACGTTATAGGTTATAAGGTAATATTACATAAAGTGATACGTTACACGTTATAAGGTAATATTAAATAACGTTACACGTAATAAGGAAGCACCACATAACGTTATGCGTCATAAGGTAATACTATATAACGTTAGACGTTATTACTTAATAGTGTACGAGGTTTTAAGTTAGTACCGAATAGTATATAACGTTATACAATATAACGTAATAGTATATAACGTTATACGTTATTACGTAATAGTATATAACGTTATACGTTATTACATAATCGTGTATAAAGTTATTAGTACGTAATAGTATATAACGTTATACGTTATACGTTATAAGGTAATATTACATAAAGTGATACGTTACACGTTACAAGGAAATATTAAATAACGTTACACGTTATAAGGAAGCACTAAATAACGTTATGCGTCATAAGGTAATACTATGTAACGTTATACGTTATTACGTAATAGTATGTAACGTTATGCGTCAGAAGGTAATACTATATAACGTTATACGTTATAACGTAATAGTATATAGCGTTATACGTTATTACGTAATAGTATATAAAGTTATACGTTATACGTTATTACGTAATAGTATATAACGTTATACGTTATTATTTAATAGTATATAACGTTATACGTTATTACGTAATAGTATATAACGTCATGCGTCATAAGGTAATACTATATAACGTTATACGTTATTACGTAATAGTATATAACGTTATACGTTATTACTTAATAGTGTACGAGGTTTTAAGTTAGTACCGAATAGTATATAACGTTATACGATATAACGTAATAGTATATAACGTTATACATTATAAGGTAATACTACACAACGTTATACGTCATAAGGTAATACTATGTTACGTTATACGTTATAACGTAATAGTATATAACGTTATACGTTATTACGTAATAGTATATAAAGTTATACGTTATACGTTATTACGTAATAGCATATAACGTTATACGTTATTATTTAATAGTATATAACGTTATACGTTATTACGTAATTATATATAACGTTATACGTTATTACGTAATAGTATATAACGTTATACGTTATTACGTAATAGTATATAGCGTTATACGTTATTACGTAATAGTATATAACGTTATACGTTATTACGTAATAGTATATAACGTTATACGTTATTACGTAATAGTATATAACGTTATGCGTCATAAGGTAATACTATATAACGTTATACGTTATTACGTAATAGTATATAACGTTATACGTTATAGGGTTATTACGTAATAGTATATAACGTTATACGTTATACGCTATTACGTAATAGTATATAACGTTATACGTTATACGTTATTACGTAATAGTATATAACGTTATACGTTATACGTTATTACGTAATAGTATATAACGTTATACGTTATACGTTATTACGTAATAGTATATAACGTTATACGCTATTATGTAATAGCATATAACGTTATACGCTATTATGTAATAGCATATAACGTTATACGTTATTAAGTAATAGTATATAACGTTATACGTTATTACGTAATAGTATATAACGTTATACGTTATTACGTAATAGTGTATAACGTTATACGTTATTACGTAATAGTATATAACGTTATACGTCATAAGGTAATACTATGTAACGTTATACGTTATTACGTAATAGTATATAACGTTATGGGTCATAAGGTAATACTATATAACGTTATACGTTATTACGCAATAGTATATATCGTTATACGTTATTACGTAATAGTATATAACGTTATACGCTAGTACGTAATAGTGTATAACGTTATACGTTATTACGTAATAGTATATAACGTTATACGTTATTACGTAATAGTATATAACGTTATACGTTATTACGTGATAGTATATAACGTTATACGTTATTACGTAATAGTATATAACGTTATACGTCATAACTTAGTCGTGTATAAAGTTATTAGCACGTAATAGTATATAACTTTATACGTTATACGTTATAAGGTAATACTACATAACGTTATGCGTCATAAGGTAATACTATGTAACGTTATACGTTATTACGTAATAGTATATAACGTTATACGTTATTACATAATCGTGTATAAAGTTATTAGTACGTAATAGTATATAACGTTATACGTTATACGTTATTACGTAATAGTATATAACGTTATACGTTATTATGTAATAGTATATAACGTTATACGTTATTACGTAATAGTATATAACGTTATACGTTATTACGTAATAGTATATAACGTTATACGTTATTACGTAATAGGATATAACGTTATGCGTCAGATGGTAATACTATATAACGTTATACGTTATAACGTAATAGTATATAACGTTATACGTTATTACGTAATAGTATATAACGTTATACGTTATTACGTAATAGTATATAACGTTATACGTTATACGTTATTACGTAATATTATATAACGTTATACGTTATTACGTAATAGTATATAACGTTATACGTTATACGTTATTACGTAATAGTATATAACGTTATACGTTATTACGTAATAGTATATAACGTTATACGTTATTACGTAATAGTATATAACGTTATACGTTATTACGTAATAGTATATAACGTTATACGTTATTACGTAATAGTATATAGCGTTATACGTTATTACGTAATAGTATATAACGTTATACGTTATTACGTAATAGTATATAACGTTATACGTTATTACGTAATAGTATATAACGTTATGCGTCATAAGGTAATACTATATAACGTTATACGTTATTACGTAATAGTATATAACGTTATACGTTATAGGTTACAAGGTAATATTACATAAAGTGATACGTTACACGTTATAAGGTAATATTAAATAACGTTACACGTAATAAGGAAGCACCACATAACGTTATGCGTCATAAGGTAATACTATATAACGTTATACGTTATTACTTAATAGTGTACGAGGTTTTAAGTTAGTACCGAATAGTATATAACGTTATACAATATAACGTAATAGTATATAACGTTATACGTTATTACGTAATAGTATATAACGTTATACGTTATTACATAATCGTGTATAATGTTATTAGTACGTAATAGTATATAACGTTATACGTTATACGTTATAAGGTAATATTACATAAAGTGATACGTTACACGTTACAAGGAAATATTAAATAACGTTACACGTTATAAGGTAGCACTATATAACGTTATGCGTCATAAGGTAATACTATGTAACGTTATACGTTATTACGTAATAGTATGTAACGTTATGCGTCAGAAGGTAATACTATATAACGTTATACGTTATAACGTAATAGTATATAGCGTTATACGTTATTACGTAATAGTATATAAAGTTATACGTTATACGTTATTACGTAATAGTATATAACGTTATACGTTATTATTTAATAGTATATAACGTTATACGTTATTACGTAATAGTATATAACGTCATGCGTCATAAGGTAATACTATATAACGTTATACGTTATTACGTAATAGTATATAACGTTATGCGTCAGAAGGTAATACTATATAACGTTATATGTTATAACGTAATAATATATAACGTTATATGTTATAACGTAATAGTATATAACGTTATACGTTATACGTTATTACGTAATAGTATATAAAGTTATACGTTATACGTTATTACGTAATAGTATATAACGTTATACGTTATACGTCATTACGTAATAGTATATAACGTTATACGTTATTATGTAAGAGTATAAAACGTTACACGTTATTACGTAATAGTATATAACGTTATACGTTATAATGAAATAGTATATAACGTTATACGTTATTACGTAATAGTATATAACGTTATACGTTATTACGTAATAGTATATAACGTTATACGTTATACGTTATTACGTAATAGTATATAACGTTATACGTTATTACGTAATAGTATATAACGTTATACGTTATTACGTAATAGTATATAACGTTATGCGTCAGATGGTAGTACTATATAACGTTATACGTTATAACGTAATAGTATATAACGTTATACGTTATTACGTAATAGTATATAACGTTATACGTTATTACGTAATAGTATATAACGTTATGCGTCATAAGGTAATACTATATAACGTTATACGTTATTACGTAATAGTATATAACGTTATACGTTATACGTTATTACGTAATAGTATATAACGTTATACGTTATACGTTATTACGTAATAGTATATAACGTTATACGTTATACGTTATTACGTAATAGTATATAACGTTATACGTTATTATGTAATAATATATAACGTTATACGTTATTACGTAATAGTATATAACGTTATACGTTATTACGTAATAGTATATAACGTTATACGTTATTACGTAATAGTATATAACGTTATACGTTATTACGTAATAGTATATAACGTTATACGTTATTACGTAATAGTATATAACGTTATGCGTCATAAGGTAATACTATATAACGTTATACGTTATTACGTAATAGTATATAACGTTATACGTTATTATGTAATAGTATATAACGTTATACGTTATACGTAATTACGTAATAGTATATAACGTTATACGTTATACGTTATTACGTAATAGTATATAACGTTATACGTTATACGTTATTACGTAATATTATATAACGTTATACGTTATTATGTAATAGTATATAACGTTATACGTTATTACGTAATAGTATATAACGTTATACGTTATTACGTAATAGTATATAACGTTATACGTTATTACGTAATAGTATATAACGTTATACGTTATTAGGTAATAGTATATAACGTTATGCGTCATAAGGTAATACTATATAACGTTATACGTTATTACGTAATAGTATATAACGTTATACGTTATACGTTATTACGTAATAGTATATAACGTTATACGTTATACGTTATTACGTAATAGTATATAACGTTATACGTTATACGTTATTACGTAATAGTATATAACGTTATACGTTATTACGTAATAGTATATAACGTTATACGTTATTACGTAATAGTATATAACGTTATGCGTCAGATGGTAATACTATATAACGTTATACGTTATAACGTAATAGTATATAACGTTATACGTTATTACGTAATAGTATATAACGTTATACGTTATTACGTAATAGTATATAACGTTATACGTTATTACGTAATGGTATATAACGTTATACGTTATTACGTAATAGTATATAACGTTATGCGTCATAAGGTAATACTATATAACGTTATACGTTATTACGTAATAGTATATAACGTTATACGTTATACGTTATTACGTAATAGTATATAACGTTATACGTTATACGTTATTACGTAATAGTATATAACGTTATACGTTATACGTTATTACGTAATATTATATAACGTTATACGTTATTATGTAATAGTATATAACGTTATACGTTATTACGTAATAGTATATAACGTTATACGTTATTACGTAATAGTATATAACGTTATACGTTATTACGTAATAGTATATAACGTTATACGTTATTACGTAATAGTATATAACGTTATACGTTATTACGTAATAGTATATAACGTTATACGTTATTACGTAATAGTATATAACGTTATACGTCATAACTTAGTCGTGTATAAAGTTATTAGCACGTAATAGTATATAACTTTATACGTTATAGGTTATAAGGTAATACTACATAAAGTGATACGTTACACGTTATAAGGTAATATTAAATAACGTTACACGTAATAAGGAAGCACTACATAACGTTATGCGTCATAAGGTAATACTATATAACGTTATACGTTATTACTTAATAGTGTACGAGGTTTTAAGTTAGTACCGAATATTATATAACGTTATACGATATAACGTAATAGTAGATAACGTTATACGTTATAAGGTAATACTACATAACGTTATGCGTCATAAGGTAATACTATGTAACGTTATACGTTATTACGTAATAGTATATAACGTTATACGTTATTACATAATCGTGTATAAAGTTATTAGTACGTAATAGTATATAACGTTATACGTTATACGTTATTACGTAATAGTATATAACGTTATACGTTATTATGTAATAGTATATAACGTTATACGTTATTACGTAATAGTATATAACGTTATACGTTATTACGTAATAGTATATAACGTTATACGTTATTACGTAATAGTATATAACGTTATGCGTCAGAAGGTAATACTATATAACGTTATACGTTATAACGTAATAGTATATAACGTTATACGTTATTACGTAATAGTATATAACGTTATACGTTATTACGTAATAGTATATAACGTTATACGTTATTACGTAATAGTATATAACGTTATACGTTATTAGGTAATAGTATATAACGTTATGCGTCATAAGGTAATACTATATAACGTTATACGTTATTACGTAATAGTATACAACGTTATACGTTATACGTTATTACGTAATAGTATATAACGTTATACGTTATACGTTATTACGTAATAGTATATAACGTTATACGTTATACGTTATTACGTAATAGTATATAACGTTATACGTTATACGTTATTACGTAATAGTATATAACGTTATACGTTATACGTTATTACGTAATAGTATATAACGTTATACGTTATTACGTAATAGTATATAACGTTATACGTTATTACGTAATAGTATATAACGTTATACGTTATTACGTAATAGTATATAACGTTATGCGTCATAAGGTAATACTATATAACGTTATACGTTATTACGTAATAGTATATAACGTTATACGTTATTATGTAATAGTATATAACGTTATACGTTATACGTAATTACGTAATAGTATATAACGTTATACGTTATACGTTATTACGTAATAGTGTATAACGTTATACGTTATACGTTAGTACGTAATATTATATAACGTTATACGTTATTATGTAATAGTACATAACGTTATACGTTATTACGTAATAGTATATAACGTTATACGTTATTACGTAATAGTATATAACGTTATACGTTATTACGTAATAGTATATAACGTTATACGTTATTACGTAATAGTATATAACGTTATGCGTCATAAGGTAATACTATATAACGTTATACGTTATTACGTAATAGTATATATCGTTATACGTTATACGTTATTACGTAATAGTATATAACGTTATACGTTATTACGTAATATTATATATCGTTATACGTTATTACGTAATAGTATATAACGTTATACGTTATTACGTAATAGTATATAACGTTATACGTTATTACGTAATAGTATATAACGTTATACGTTATTATGTAATAGTATATAACGTTATACGTTATACGTAATTACGTAATAGTATATAACGTTATACGTTATACGTTATTACGTAATAGTATATAACGTTATACGTTATACGTTATTACGTAATATTATATAACGTTATACGTTATTATGTAATAGTATATAACGTTATACGTTATTACGTAATAGTATATAACGTTATACGTTATTACGTAATAGTATATAACGTTATACGTTATTACGTAATAGTATATAACGTTATACGTTATTAGGTAATAGTATATAACGTTATGCGTCATAAGGTAATACTATATAACGTTATACGTTATTACGTAATAGTATATAACGTTATACGTTATACGTTATTACGTAATAGTATATAACGTTATACGTTATACGTTATTACGTAATAGTATATAACGTTATACGTTATACGTTATTACGTAATAGTATATAACGTTATACGTTATACGTTATTACGTAATAGTATATAACGTTATACGTTATTACGTAATAGTATATAACGTTATACGTTATTACGTAATAGTATATAACGTTATGCGTCAGATGGTAATACTATATAACGTTATACGTTATAACGTAATAGTATATAACGTTATACGTTATTACGTAATAGTATATAACGTTATACGTTATTACGTAATAGTATATAACGTTATACGTTATACGTTATTACGTAATATTATATAACGTTATACGTTATTACGTAATAGTATATAACGTTATACGTTATTACGTAATAGTATATAACGTTATACGTTATTACGTAATAGTATATAACGTTATACGTTATTACGTAATATTATATAACGTTATACGTTATTATGTAATAGTATATAACGTTATACGTTATTACGTAATAGTATATAACGTTATACGTTATTACGTAATAGTATATAACGTTATACGTTATTACGTAATAGTATATAACGTTATACGTTATTACGTAATAGTATATAACGTTATACGTTATTACGTAATAGTATATAACGTTATACGTTATTACGTAATAGTATATAACGTTATACGTCATAACTTAGTCGTGTATAAAGTTATTAGCACGTAATAGTATATAACTTTATACGTTATAGGTTATAAGGTAATACTACATAAAGTGATACGTTACACGTTATAAGGTAATATTAAATAACGTTACACGTAATAAGGAAGCACTACATAACGTTATGCGTCATAAGGTAATACTATATAACGTTATACGTTATTACTTAATAGTGTACGAGGTTTTAAGTTAGTACCGAATATTATATAACGTTATACGATATAACGTAATAGTAGATAACGTTATACGTTATAAGGTAATACTACATAACGTTATGCGTCATTAGGTAATACTATGTAACGTTATACGTTATTACGTAATAGTATATAACGTTATACGTTGTTACGTAATAGTATATAACGTTATACGTTATTACATAATCGTGTATAAAGTTATTAGTACGTAATAGTATATAACGTTATACGTTATACGTTATTACGTAATAGTATATAACGTTATACGTTATTATGTAATAGTATATAACGTTATACGTTATTACGTAATAGTATATAACGTTATACGTTATTACGTAATAGTATATAACGTTATACGTTATTACGTAATAGTATATAACGTTATGCGTCAGAAGGTAATACTATATAACGTTATACGTTATAACGTAATAGTATATAACGTTATACGTTATTACGTAATAGTATATAACGTTATACGTTATTACGTAATAGTATATAACGTTATACGTTATTACGTAATAGTATATAACGTTATACGTTATTAGGTAATAGTATATAACGTTATGCGTCATAAGGTAATACTATATAACGTTATACGTTATTACGTAATAGTATACAACGTTATACGTTATACGTTATTACGTAATAGTATATAACGTTATACGTTATACGTTATTACGTAATAGTATATAACGTTATACGTTATACGTTATTACGTAATAGTATATAACGTTATACGTTATACGTTATTACGTAATAGTATATAACGTTATACGTTATACGTTATTACGTAATAGTATATAACGTTATACGTTATTACGTAATAGTATATAACGTTATACGTTATTACGTAATAGTATATAACGTTATACGTTATTACGTAATAGTATATAACGTTATGCGTCAGAAGGTAATACTATATAACGTTATACGTTATAACGTAATAGTATATAACGTTATACGTTATTACGTAATAGTATATAACGTTATACGTTATTACGTAATAGTATATAACGTTATACGTTATTACGTAATAGTATATAACGTTATACGTTATTAGGTAATAGTATATAACGTTATGCGTCATAAGGTAATACTATATAACGTTATACGTTATTACGTAATAGTATATAACGTTATACGTTATACGTTATTACGTAATAGTATATAACGTTATACGTTATACGTTATTACGTAATAGTATATAACGTTATACGTTATACGTTATTACGTAATAGTATATAACGTTATACGTTATTACGTAATAGTATATAACGTTATACGTTATTACGTAATAGTATATAACGTTATGCGTCAGATGGTAATACTATATAACGTTATACGTTATAACGTAATAGTATATAACGTTATACGTTATTACGTAATAGTATATAACGTTATACGTTATTACGTAATAGTATATAACGTTATACGTTATTACGTAATGGTATATAACGTTATACGTTATTACGTAATAGTATATAACGTTATGCGTCATAAGGTAATACTATATAACGTTATACGTTATTACGTAATAGTATATAACGTTATACGTTATACGTTATTACGTAATAGTATATAACGTTATACGTTATACGTTATTACGTAATAGTATATAACGTTATACGTTATACGTTATTACGTAATAGTATATAACGTTATACGTTATTACGTAATAGTATATAACGTTATACGTTATTACGTAATAGTATATAACGTTATACGTTATTACGTAATAGTATATAGCGTTATACGTTATTACGTAATAGTATATAACGTTATACGTTATTACGTAATAGTATATAACGTTATACGATATTACGTAATAGTATATAACGTTATGCGTCATAAGGTAATACTATATAACGTTATACGTTATTACGTAATAGTATATAACGTTATACGTTATTATTTAATAGTATATAACGTTATACGTTATCACGTAATAGTATATAACGTTATACGTTATTACGTAATAGTATATAACGTTATACGTTATACGTTATTAAGTAATAGTATATAACGTTATACGTTATACGTTATTACGTAATAGTATATAACGTTATACGTTATTATGTAATAGTATATAACGTTAAACGTTATTTCGTAACATTATAGAACGTTATACGTTATTACGTAATTGTATATAACGTTATACGTTATAACATCATAGTATATAACGTTATACATTATAAGGTAATACTACACAACGTTATACGTCATAAGGTAATACTATATAACGTTATACGTTATTACTTAATAGTGTACGAGGTTTTAAGTTAGTACCGAATAATATATAACGTTATACGATATAACGTAATAGTATATAACGTTATACGTTATAAGGTAATACTACATAACGTTATGCGTCATAAGGTAATACTACACAACGTTATACGTCATAAGGTAATACTATGTAACGTTATACGTTATTACGTAATAGTATATAACGTTATACGTTATTACATAATCGTGTATAAAGTTATTAGTACGTAATAGTATATAACGTTATACGTTATACTTTATAAGGTAATATTACATAAAGTGATACGTTACACGTTACAAGGTAATATTAAATAACGTTACACGTAATAAGGAAGCACTACATAACGTTATGCGTCATAAGGTAATACTATATAACGTTATACGTTATTACTTAATAGTGTACGAGGTTTTAAGTTAGTACCGAATAGTATATAACGTTATAAGATATAACGTAATAGTATATAACGTTATACATTATAAGGTAATACTACACAACGTTATACGTCATAAGGTAATACTATGTAACGTTATACGTTATTACGTAATAGTATATAACGTTATGGGTCATAAGGTAATACTATATAACGTTATACGTTATTACGTGATAGTATATAACTTTATACGTTATACGTTATTACATAATAGTATATAACGTTATACGTTATAATGTAATAGTATATAACGTTATACGTTATTTCGTAACATTATAGAACGTTATACGTTATTACATAATTGTATATAACGTTATACGTTATACGTCATTACGTAATAGTATATAACGTTATACGTTATTATGTAAGAGTATATAACATTATACGTTATTACGTAGTAGTATATAACGTTATACGATAAAACGTAATAGTATATAACGTTATACGTTATAAGGTATTACTACATAACGTTATGCGTCATAAGGTAATACTATATAACGTTATACGTTATTACGTAATAGCATATAACGTTATACGTTATACGTTATTACGTAATAGTATATAACGTTATACGTTATACGTTATTACGTAATAGTATATAACGTTATACGTTATTATGTAATAATATATAACGTTATACGTTATTACGTAATAGTATATAACGTTATACGTTATTACGTAATAGTATATAACGTTATACGTTATTACGTAATAGTATATAACGTTATACGTTGTTACGTAATAGTATATAACGTTATACGTTGTTACGTAATAGTATATAACGTTATACGTTATTACGTAATAATATATAACGTTATACGTTATTACGTAATAGTATATAACGTTATACGTTATTACGTAATAGTATATAACGTTATACGTTATTACGTAATAGTATATAACGTTATACGTTATTACGTAATAGTATATAACGTTATACGTTATTACGTAATAGTATATAACGTTATGCGTCATAAGGTAATACTATATAACGTTATACGTTATTACGTAATAGTATATAACGTTATACGTTATTATGTAATAGTATATAACGCTATACGTTATTACGTAATTATATATAACGTTATACGTTATTACGTAATAGTATATAACGTTATACGTTATTACGTAATAGTATATAACGTTATACGTTATTACGTAATAGTATATAACGTTATACGTTATTACGTAATAGTATATAACGTTATATACTATTACGTAATAACGTATAACGTTATATACTATTACGTAATAACGTATAACGTTATACGTTATTACGTAATAGTATATAACGTTATACGCTATTATGTAATAGCATATAACGTTATACGCTATTATGTAATAGCATATAACGTTATACGTTATTACGTAATAGTATATAACGTTATACGTTATTACGTAATAGTATATAACGTTATACGTTATTACGTAATAGTATATAACGTTATACGTTATTACTTAATCGTGTATAAAGTTATTAGTACGTAATAGTATATAACGTTATACGTTATACGTTATAAGGTAATATTAAATAACGTTACACGTAATAAGGAAACACTACATAACGTTATGCGTCATAAGGTAAAACTATATAACGTTATACGTTATTACGTAACAGTATATAACGTTATACGTTATACGTTATTACGTAATAGTATATAACGTTATACGTTATTATGTAAGAGTATATAACGTTATACGTTATCACGTAATAGTATATAACGTTATACGTTATTACGTAATAGTATATAACGTTATACGTTATACGTTATTAAGTAATAGTATATAACGTTATACGTTATACGTTATTACGTAATAGTATATAACGTTATACGTTATTATGTAATAGTATATAACGTTAAACGTTATTTCGTAACATTATAGAACGTTATACGTTATTACGTAATTGTATATAACGTTATACGTTATAACATCATAGTATATAACGTTATACATTATAAGGTAATACTACACAACGTTATACGTCATAAGGTAATACTATATAACGTTATACGTTATTACTTAATAGTGTACGAGGTTTTAAGTTAGTACCGAATAATATATAACGTTATACGATATAACGTAATAGTATATAACGTTATACGTTATAAGGTAATACTACATAACGTTATGCGTCATAAGGTAATACTACACAACGTTATACGTCATAAGGTAATACTATATAACGTTATACGTTATTACGTAATAGTATATAACGTTATACGTTATTACATAATCGTGTATAAAGTTATTAGTACGTAATAGTATATAACGTTATACGTTATACTTTATAAGGTAATATTACATAAAGTGATACGTTACACGTTACAAGGTAATATTAAATAACGTTACACGTAATAAGGAAGCACTACATAACGTTATGCGTCATAAGGTAATACTATATAACGTTATACGTTATTACTTAATAGTGTACGAGGTTTTAAGTTAGTACCGAATAGTATATAACGTTATAAGATATAACGTAATAGTATATAACGTTATACATTATAAGGTAATACTACACAACGTTATACGTCATAAGGTAATACTATGTAACGTTATACGTTATTACGTAATAGTATATAACGTTATGGGTCATAAGGTAATACTATATAACGTTATACGTTATTACGTGATAGTATATAACTTTATACGTTATACGTTATTACATAATAGTATATAACGTTATACGTTATAATGTAATAGTATATAACGTTATACGTTATTTCGTAACATTATAGAACGTTATACGTTATTACATAATTGTATATAACGTTATACGTTATACGTCATTACGTAATAGTATATAACGTTATACGTTATTATGTAAGAGTATATAACATTATACGTTATTACGTAGTAGTATATAACGTTATACGATAAAACGTAATAGTATATAACGTTATACGTTATAAGGTAATACTACATAACGTTATGCGTCATAAGGTAATACTATATAACGTTATACGTTATTACGTAATAGTATATAACGTTATACGTTATACGTTATTACGTAATAGTATATAACGTTATACGTTATACGTTATTACGTAATAGTATATAACGTTATACGTTATTATGTAATAATATATAACGTTATACGTTATTACGTAATAGTATATAACGTTATACGTTATTACGTAATAGTATATAACGTTATACGTTATTACGTAATAGTATATAACGTTATACGTTGTTACGTAATAGTATATAACGTTATACGTTATTACGTAATAGTATATAAAGTTATACGTTATACGTTATTACGTAATAGCATATAACGTTATACGTTATTATTTAATAGTATATAACGTTATACGTTATTACGTAATTATATATAACGTTATACGTTATTACGTAATAGTATGTAACGTTATGCGTCAGAAGGTAATACTATATAACGTTATACGTTATAACGTAATAGTATATAGCGTTATACGTTATTACGTAATAGTATATAAAGTTATACGTTATACGTTATTACGTAATAGTATATAACGTTATACGTTATTATTTAATAGTATATAACGTTATACGTTATTACGTAATAGTATATAACGTCATGCGTCATAAGGTAATACTATATAACGTTATACGCTATTACGTAATAGTATATAACGTTATGCGTCAGAAGGTAATACTATATAACGTTATATGTTATAACGTAATAATATATAACGTTATATGTTATAACGTAATAGTATATAACGTTATACGTTATTATGTAATAGTATATAACGTTATACGTTATTACGTAATAGTATATAACGTTATACGTTATACGTTATTACGTAATAGTATATAACGTTATACGTTATACGTTATTACGTAATAGTATATAACGTTATACGTTATACGTTATTACGTAATATTATATAACGTTATACGTTATTATGTAATAGTATATAACGTTATACGTTATTACGTAATAGTATATAACGTTATACGTTATTACGTAATAGTATATAACGTTATACGTTATTACGTAATAGTATATAACGTTATACGTTATTACGTAATAGTATATAACGTTATACGTCATAACTTAGTCGTGTATAAAGTTATTAGCACGTAATAGTATATAACTTTATACGTTATAGGTTATAAGGTAATACTACATAAAGTGATACGTTACACGTTATAAGGTAATATTAAATAACGTTACACGTAATAAGGAAGCACTACATAACTTTATGCGTCATAAGGTAATACTATATAACGTTATACGTTATTACTTAATAGTGTACGAGGTTTTAAGTTAGTACCGAATATTATATAACGTTATACGATATAACGTAATAGTAGATAACGTTATACGTTATAAGGTAATACTACATAACGTTATGCGTCATAAGGTAATACTATGTAACGTTATACGTTATTACGTAATACTATATAACGTTATACGTTATTACATAATCGTGTATAAAGTTATTAGTACGTAATAGTATATAACGTTATACGTTATTATGTAATAGTATATAACGTTATACGTTATTACGTAATAGTATATAACGTTATACGTTATACGTTATTACGTAATAGTATATAACGTTATACGTTATACGTTATTACGTAATAGTATATAACGTTATACGTTATACGTTATTACGTAATAGTATATAACGTTATACGTTATTACGTAATAGTATATAACGTTATACGTTATTACGTAATAGTATATAACGTTATGCGTCAGATGGTAATACTATATAACGTTATACGTTATAACGTAATAGTATATAACGTTATACGTTATTACGTAATAGTATATAACGTTATACGTTATTACGTAATAGTATATAACGTTATACGTTATTACATAATGGTATATAACGTTATACGTTATTACGTAATAGTATATAACGTTATGCGTCATAAGGTAATACTATATAACGTTATACGTTATTACGTAATAGTATATAACGTTATACGTTATACGTTATTACGTAATAGTATATAACGTTATACGTTATACGTTATTACGTAATAGTATATAACGTTATACGTTATACGTTATTACGTAATAGTATATAACGTTATACGTTATTACGTAATAGTATATAACGTTATACGTTATTACGTAATAGTATATAACGTTATACGTTATTACGTAATAGTATATAACGTTATACGTTATTACGTAATAGTATATAACGTTATACGTTATTACGTAATAGTATATAACGTTATACGTTATTACGTAATAGTATATAACGTTATACGTTATTACGTAATAGTATATAACGTTATGCGTCAGAAGGTAATACTATATAACGTTATACGTTATAACGTAATAGTATATAACGTTATACGTTATTACGTAATAGTATATAACGTTATACGTTATTACGTAATAGTATATAACGTTATACGTTATTAGGTAATAGTATATAACGTTATGCGTCATAAGGTAATACTATATAACGTTATACGTTATTACGTAATAGTATATAACGTTATACGTTATACGTTATTACGTAATAGTATATAACGTTATACGTTATACGTTATTACGTAATAGTATATAACGTTATACGTTATACGTTATTACGTAATAGTATATAACGTTATACGTTATTACGTAATAGTATATAACGTTATACGTTATTACGTAATAGTATATAACGTTATACGTTATTACGTAATAGTATATAACGTTATACGTTATTACGTAATAGTATATAACGTTATGCGTCAGAAGGTAATACTATATAACGTTATACGTTATAACGTAATAGTATATAACGTTATACACCCTTGGACAAAAAGATAGCACATGTGTGCTATCATTAATTTCTCATAGATAGAGTCCGAATTTCCCAAGTTTGACGAATGGCATATAAACAGTACCTTGTAGTAATAAGGTATATGAGCTTGAAACTGTATCTTCGCTATTCCTCTTGTATTTATCAACAATGATTGTGAAATCCGGTCGGCGAAATGATAGCACACTTTCAAAAGTTGTAGTGTTTATTATCTACTAAATTGTACAAAAATAAAAAACCTTTTAAAATTTAATAATGTGTGGATCCTCCCTTATTCTCCACCACCTCCAGCATTCGTTTCGGCAAAGAACGATATAGTTTTCTAATATAATCCAGCGATATATTTCTCCATTCCTCTTCAAGGCACTTTTTTAACTGATTAATACTTTCAAATTGCCTATTTTCTCTATAAACGGCATTGCTTAATTTACTCCAACAGTTTTCGATTATGTTTAAATCGGGGGAGCATGCAGGCCAGTCCAAAACTGCAATATTTTCTGTTGAAAAATATTCTTTCACAACCTTAGCGGTGTGAACTGCAGCATTATCTTGCTGAAAAATAAAATCTTGTCTCGCAATATGTGTTGCGTACTTTGCAATTTGATTTTGTATCAAATTACGATAGGTTATAGCATTCATCTTGCTGCGAATTGATATTAAATCAGTCTTTCCGTTATACCCAATACCTGCCCAAAGCATAATGCTACCTCCACCCATTTGACGCCGTATTTGTGACAATTTTTTTTTTCTTACATCATGATAGTAAAAATTGAATCCATCTGGGCCATCTAAATTAAATCTTTTTTTATCTGTAAATATAACTTTCCTCCACTTCTTGTTCCACCGTATATGTTCTTTTGCAAAATATAATCGATGCTCCTTGTGAATCTGCTTTAGAGCTGGTCTTCGTTTTAATTTCATCCGCTTTATGTGCGCGGATTGTTGTAGTACACGTCTGACATTCCGAGGATTAGTTTTTACGCCAACTTTTTCTGCAATTTCACGTGACGTGAGAAGCGAATTTGACGCGGCACGTAAAATTGCACGTTTTTCACGAGTACTAATCGCGGAAGGTCTCCCACTGCTTTTTTTTGTTCCATAATTATTTACATCTTTCAGTAAATTATAAATGACTTTCCGACTTCTACTGAGAACTTTTGCAATTTTAGAAATAGTAAAGTTTTCTTTCTTTAATTTCAAAACTGTTTGAATCTCTTCACTATTTAGCTGTTTTCCACGTCCCATTGTTTGAATCGAAATTTGTAAGGTTTCTAATGAAATTCTTCTACTTTTCACTACGTCTACACCACTCAGAATACACAGAAATACTAAGGAATGGAAACAAAATGCTTGGTGTGCTATCATTTCGCCGACCGGATTTCACAATCATTGTTGATAAATACAAGAGGAATAGCGAAGATACAGTTTCAAGCTCATATACCTTATTACTACAAGGTACTGTTTATATGCCATTCGTCAAACTTGGGAAATTCGGACTCTATCTATGAGAAATTAATGATAGCACACATGTGCTATCTTTTTGTCCAAGGGTGTACGTTATTACGTAATAGTATATAACGTTATACGTTATTACGTAATAGTATATAACGTTATACGTTATTACGTAATAGTATATAACGTTATACGTTATTACGTAATAGTATATAACGTTATGCGTCATAAGGTAATACTATATAACGTTATACGTTATTACGTAATAGTATATAACGTTATACGTTATACGTTATTACGTAATAGTATATAACGTTATACGTTATACGTTATTACGTAATAGTATATAACGTTATACGTTATACGTTATTACGTAATAGTATATAACGTTATACGTTATACGTTATTACGTAATAGTATATAACGTTATACGTTATACGTTATTACGTAATAGTATATAACGTTATACGTTATTACGTAATAGTATATAACGTTATACGTTATTACGTAATAGTATATAACGTTATGCGTCAGATGGTAATACTATATAACGTTATACGTTATAACGTAATAGTATATAACGTTATACGTTATTACGTAATAGTATATAACGTTATACGTTATTACGTAATAGTATATAACGTTATACGTTATTACGTAATGGTATATAACGTTATACGTTATTACGTAATAGTATATAACGTTATGCGTCATAAGGTAATACTATATAACGTTATACGTTATTACGTAATAGTATATAACGTTATACGTTATACATTATTACGTAATAGTATATAACGTTATACGTTATACGTTATTACGTAATAGTATATAACGTTATACGTTATACGTTATTACGTAATAGTATATAACGTTATACGTTATTACGTAATAGTATATAACGTTATACGTTATTACGTAATAGTATATAACGTTATACGTTATTACGTAATAGTATATAACGTTATACGTTATTACGTAATAGTATATAACGTTATACGTTATTACGTAATAGTATATAACGTTATACGTTATTATTTAATAGTATATAACGTTATACGTTATTACGTAATAGTATATAACGTCATGCGTCATAAGGTAATACTATATAACGTTATACGCTATTACGTAATAGTATATAACGTTATGCGTCAGAAGGTAATACTATATAACGTTATATGTTATAACGTAATAATATATAACGTTATATGTTATAACGTAATAGTATATAACGTTATACGTTATACGTTATTACGTAATAGTATATAAAGTTATACGTTATACGTTATTACGTAATAGTATATAACGTTATACGTTATTACGTAATAGTATATAACGTTATACGTTATACGTCATTATGTAAAAGTATATAACGTTATACGTTATTATGTAAGAGTATAAAACGTTATACGTTATTACGTAATAGTATATAACGTTATACGTTATAATGAAATAGTATATAACGTTATACGTTATTACGTAATAGTATATAACGTTATACGTTATTACGTAATAGTATATAACGTTATACGTTATTACGTAATAGTATATAACGTTATACGTTATTACGTAATAGTATAAAACGTTATGCGTCATAAGGTAATACTATATAACGTTATACGTTATTACGTAATAGTATATAACGTTATACGTTATACGTTATTACGTAATAGTATATAACGTTATACGTTATACGTTATTACGTAATAGTATATAACGTTATACGTTATTATGTAATAATATATAACGTTATACGTTATTACGTAATAGTATATAACGTTATACGTTATTACGTAATAGTATATAACGTTATACGTTATTACGTAATAGTATATAACGTTATACGTTATTACTTAATCGTGTATAAAGTTATTAGTACGTAATAGTATATAACGTTATACGTTATTACGTAATAGTATATAACGTTATGCGTCATAAGGTAATACTATATAACGTTATACGTTATTACGTAATAGTATATAACGTTATACGTTATACGTTATTACGTAATAGTATATAACGTTATACGTTATACGTTATTACGTAATAGTATATAACGTTATACGTTATTATGTAATAATATATAACGTTATACGTTATTACGTAATAGTATATAACGTTATACGTTATTATTTAATAGTATATAACGTTATACGTTATTACGTAATAGTATATAACGTCATGCGTCATAAGGTAATACTATATAACGTTATACGCTATTACGTAATAGTATATAACGTTATGCGTCAGAAGGTAATACTATATAACGTTATATGTTATAACGTAATAATATATAACGTTATATGTTATAACGTAATAGTATATAACGTTATACGTTATACGTTATTACGTAATAGTATATAAAGTTATACGTTATACGTTATTACGTAATAGTATATAACGTTATACGTTATTACGTAATAGTATATAACGTTATACGTTATACGTCATTACGTAATAGTATATAACGTTATACGTTATTATGTAAGAGTATAAAACGTTATACGTTATTACGTAATAGTATATAACGTTATACGTTATAATGAAATAGTATATAACGTTATACGTTATTACGTAATAGTATATAACGTTATACGTTATTACGTAATAGTATATAACGTTATACGTTATTACGTAATAGTATATAACGTTATACGTTATTACGTAATAGTATATAACGTTATGCGTCATAAGGTAATACTATATAACGTTATACGTTATTACGTAATAGTATATAACGTTATACGTTATACGTTATTACGTAATAGTATATAACGTTATACGTTATACGTTATTACGTAATAGTATATAACGTTATACGTTATTATGTAATAATATATAACGTTATACGTTATTACGTAATAGTATATAACGTTATACGTTATTACGTAATAGTATATAACGTTATACGTTATTACGTAATAGTATATAACGTTATACGTTATTACTTAATCGTGTATAAAGTTATTAGTACGTAATAGTATATAACGTTATACGTTATACGTTATAAGGTAATATTAAATAACGTTACACGTAATAAGGAAACACTACATAACGTTATGCGTCATAAGGTAAAACTATATAACGTTATACGTTATTACGTAACAGTATATAACGTTATACGTTATACGTTATTACGTAATAGTATATAACGTTATACGTTATTACGTAATAGTATATAACGTTATACGTTATTACGTAATAGTATATAACGTTATACGTTATTACTTAATCGTGTATAAAGTTATTAGTACGTAATAGTATATAACGTTATACGTTATACGTTATAAGGTAATATTAAATAACGTTACACGTAATAAGGAAACACTACATAACGTTATGCGTCATAAGGTAAAACTATATAACGTTATACGTTATTACGTAACAGTATATAACGTTATACGTTATACGTTATTACGTAATAGTATATAACGTTATACGTTATTATGTAAGAGTATATAACGTTATACGTTATCACGTAATAGTATATAACGTTATACGTTATTACGTAATAGTATATAACGTTATACGTTATACGTTATTAAGTAATAGTATATAACGTTATACGTTATACGTTATTACGTAATAGTATATAACGTTATACGTTATTATGTAATAGTATATAACGTTAAACGTTATTTCGTAACATTATAGAACGTTATACGTTATTACGTAATTGTATATAACGTTATACGTTATAACATCATAGTATATAACGTTATACATTATAATGTAATACTACACAACGTTATACGTCATAAGGTAATACTATATAACGTTATACGTTATTACTTAATAGTGTACGAGGTTTTAAGTTAGTACCGAATAATATATAACGTTATACGATATACCGTAATAGTATATAACGTTATACGTTATAAGGTAATACTACATAACGTTATGCGTCATAAGGTAATACTACACAACGTTATACGTCATAAGGTAATACTATGTAACGTTATACGTTATTACGTAATAGTATATAACGTTATACGTTATTACATAATCGTGTATAAAGTTATTAGTACGTAATAGTATATAACGTTATACGTTATACTTTATAAGGTAATATTACATAAAGTGATACGTTACACGTTACAAGGTAATATTAAATAACGTTACACGTAATAAGGAAGCACTACATAACGTTATGCGTCATAAGGTAATACTATATAACGTTATACGTTATTACTTAATAGTGTACGAGGTTTTAAGTTAGTACCGAATAGTATATAACGTTATACGATATAACGTAATAGTATATAACGTTATACATTATAAGGTAATACTACACAACGTTATACGTCATAAGGTAATACTATGTAACGTTATACGTTATTACGTAATAGTATATAACGTTATGGGTCATAAGGTAATACTATATAACGTTATACGTTATTACTTGATAGTATATAACTTTATACGTTATACGTTATTACATAATAGTATATAACGTTATACGTTATAATGTAATAGTATATAACGTTATACGTTATTTCGTAACATTATAGAACGTTATACGTTATTACATAATTGTATATAACGTTATACGTTATACGTCATTACGTAATAGTATATAACGTTATACGTTATTATGTAAGAGTATATAACATTATACGTTATTACGTAGTAGTATATAACGTTATACGATAAAACGTAATAGTATATAACGTTATACGTTATAAGGTATTACTACATAACGTTATGCGTCATAAGGTAATACTATATAACGTTATACGTTATTACGTAATAGTATATAACGTTATACGTTATACGTTATTACGTAATAGTATATAACGTTATACGTTATACGTTATTATGTAATAGTATATAACGTTATACGTTATTATGTAATAATATATAACGTTATACGTTATTACGTAATAGTATATAACGTTATACGTTATTACGTAATAGTATATAACGTTATACGTTATTACGTAATAGTATATAACGTTATACGTTGTTACGTAATAGTATATAACGTTATACGTTATTACGTAATAGTATATAACGTTATGCGTCATAAGGTAATACTATATAACGTTATACGTTATTACGTAATAGTATATAACGTTATACGTTATTATGTAATAGTATATAACGTTATACGTTATACGTAATTACGTAATAGTATATAACGTTATACGTTATACGTTATTACGTAATAGTATATAACGTTATACGTTATACGTTATTACGTAATATTATATAACGTTATACGTTATTATGTAATAGTATATAACGTTATACGTTATTACGTAATAGTATATAACGTTATACGTTATTACGTAATAGTATATAACGTTATACGTTATTACGTAATAGTATATAACGTTATACGTTATTACGTAATAGTATATAACGTTATACGTTATTACGTAATAGTATATAACGTTATACGTCATAACTTAGTCGTGTATAAAGTTATTAGCACGTAATAGTATATAACTTTATACGTTATAGGTTATAAGGTAATACTACATAAAGTGATACGTTACACGTTATAAGGTAATGTTAAATAACGTTACACGTAATAAGGAAGCACTACATAACGTTATGCGTCATAAGGTAATACTATATAACGTTATACGTTATTACTTAATAGTGTACGAGGTTTTAAGTTAGTACCGAATATTATATAACGTTATACGATATAACGTAATAGTAGATAACGTTATACGTTATAAGGTAATACTACATAACGTTATGCGTCATAAGGTAATACTATGTAACGTTATACGTTATTACGTAATAGTATATAACGTTATACCTTATTACATAATCGTGTATAAAGTTATTAGTACGTAATAGTATATAACGTTATACGTTATACGTTATTACGTAATAGTATATAACGTTATACGTTATTATGTAATAGTATATAACGTTATACGTTATTACGTAATAGTATATAACGTTATACGTTATTACGTAATAGTATATAACGTTATACGTTATTACGTAATAGTATATAACGTTATGCGTCAGAAGGTAATACTATATAACGTTATACGTTATAACGTAATAGTATATAACTTTATACGTTATTACGTAATAGTATATAACGTTATACGTTATTACGTAATAGTATATAACGTTATACGTTATTACGTAATAGTATATAACGTTATACGTTATTAGGTAATAGTATATAACGTTATGCGTCATAAGGTAATACTATATAACGTTATACGTTATTACGTAATAGTATATAACGTTATACGTTATACGTTATTACGTAATAGTATATAACGTTATACGTTATACGTTATTACGTAATAGTATATAACGTTATACGTTATACGTTATTACGTAATAGTATATAACGTTATACGTTATACGTTATTACGTAATAGTATATAACGTTATACGTTATTACGTAATAGTATATAACGTTATGCGTTAGATGGTAATACTATATAACGTTATACGTTATAACGTAATAGTATATAACGTTATACGTTATTACGTAATAGTATATAACGTTATACGTTATTACGTAATAGTATATAACGTTATACGTTATTACGTAATAGTATATAACGTTATACGTTATTACGTAATAGTATATAACATTATGCGTCATAAGGTAATACTATATAACGTTATACGTTATTACGTAATAGTATATAACGTTATACGTTATACGTTATTACGTAATAGTATATAACGTTATACGTTATACGTTATTACGTAATAGTATATAACGTTATACGTTATACGTTATTACGTAATAGTATATAACGTTATACGTTATTACGTAATAGTATATAACGTTATACGTTATTACGTAATAGTATATAACGTTATACGTTATTACGTAATAGTATATAACGTTATACGTTATTACGTAATAGTATATAGCGTTATACGTTATTACGTAATAGTATATAACGTTATACGTTATTACGTAATAGTATATAACGTTATACGTTATTACGTAATAGTATATAACGTTATGCGTCATAAGGTAATACTATATAACGTTATACGTTATTACGTAATAGTATATAACGTTATACGCTAGTACGTAATGGTGTATAACGTTATACGTTATTACGTAATAGTATATAACGTTATACGTTATTACGTAATAGTATATAACGTTATAAGTTATTACGTGATAGTATATAACTTTATACGTTATACGTTATTTCATAATAGTATATAACGTTATACGTTATTACGTAATAGTATATAACGTTATACGTTATTACGTGATAGTATATAACTTTATACGTTATACGTTATTACATAATAGTATATAACGTTATACGTTATTACGTAATAGTATATAACGTTATATGTTATTACGTAATAGTATATAACGTTATACGTTATTACGTAATAGTATATAACGCTATACGTTATTACGTAATAGTATATAACGTTATACGTTATTACGTAATAGTATATAACGTTATACGTTATTACGTAATAGTATATAACGTTATACGTTATTACGTAATAGTATATAACGTTATACGTTATTACGTAATACTACACAACGTTATACGTCATAAGGTAATACTATGTAACGTTATACGTTATTACGTAATAGTATATAACGTTATACGTTATACGTTATTACGTAATAGTATATAACGTTATACGTTATTATGTAATAATATATAACGTTATACGTTATTACGTAATAGTATATAACGTTATACGTTATTACGTAATAGTATATAACGTTATACGTTATTACTTAATCGTGTATAAAGTTATTAGTACGTAATAGTATATAACGTTATACGTTATACGTTATTACGTAATAGTATATAACGTTATACGTTATACGTTATTACGTAATAGTATATAACGTTATACGTTATACGTTATTACGTAATAGTATATAACGTTATACGCTATTATGTAATAGCATATAACGTTATACGCTATTATGTAATAGCATATAACGTTATACGTTATTACGTAATAGTATATAACGTTATACGTTATTACGTAATAGTATATAACGTTATACGTTATTACTTAATCGTGTATAAAGTTATTAGTACGTAATAGTATATAACGTTATACGTTATTACGTAATAGTATATAACGTTATACGTTATTACGTAATAGTATATAACGTTATACGTTATTACGTAATAGTATATAACGTTATACGTTATTACGTAATAGTATATAGCGTTATACGTTATTACGTAATAGTATATAACGTTATACGTTATACGTTATTACGTAATAGTATATAACGCTATACGTTATTACGTAATAGTATATAACGTTATACGTTATTACGTAATAGTATATAACGTTATACGTTATTACGTAATAGTATATAACGTTATACGTTATTACGTAATAGTATATAACGTTATACATTATAAGGTAATACTACACAACGTTATACGTCATAAGGTAATACTATGTAACGTTATACGTTATTACGTAATAGTATATAACGTTATACGTTATACGTTATTACGTAATAGTATATAACGTTATACGTTATTATGTAATAATATATAACGTTATACGTTATTACGTAATAGTATATAACGTTATACGTTATTACGTAATAGTATATAACGTTATACGTTATTACTTAATCGTGTATAAAGTTATTAGTACGTAATAGTATATAACGTTATACGTTATTACGTAATAGTATATAACGTTATACGTTATACGGTTATTACGTAATAGTATATAACGTTATACGTTATACGTTATTACGTAATAGTATATAACGTTATACGTTATTACTTAATCGTGTATAAAGTTATTAGTACGTAATAGTATATAACGTTATACGTTATACGTTATAAGGTAATATTAAATAACGTTACACGTAATAAGGAAACACTACATAACGTTATGCGTCATAAGGTAAAACTATATAACGTTATACGTTATTACGTAACAGTATATAACGTTATACGTTATACGTTATTACGTAATAGTATATAACGTTATACGTTATTATGTAAGAGTATATAACGTTATACGTTATCACGTAATAGTATATAACGTTATACGTTATTACGTAATAGTATATAACGTTATACGTTATACGTTATTAAGTAATAGTATATAACGTTATACGTTATACGTTATTACGTAATAGTATATAACGTTATACGTTATTATGTAATAGTATATAACGTTAAACGTTATTTCGTAACATTATAGAACGTTATACGTTATTACGTAATTGTATATAACGTTATACGTTATTACGTAATAGTATATAACGTTATACGTTATTACGTAATAGTATATAACGTTATACGTTATTACGTAATAGTACACCCTTGGACAAAAAGATAGCACATGTGTGCTATCATTAATTTCTCATAGATAGAGTCCGAATTTCCCAAGTTTGACGAATGGCATATAAACAGTACCTTGTAGTAATAAGGTATATGAGCTTGAAACTGTATCTTCGCTATTCCTCTTGTATTTATCAACAATGATTGTGAAATCCGGTCGGCGAAATGATAGCACACTTTCAAAAGTTGTAGTGTTTATTATCTACTAAATTGTACAAAAATAAAAAACCTTTTAAAATTTAATAATGTGTGGATCCTCCCTTATTCTCCACCACCTCCAGCATTCGTTTCGGCAAAGAACGATATAGTTTTCTAATATAATCCAGCGATATATTTCTCCATTCCTCTTCAAGGCACTTTTTTAACTGATTAATACTTTCAAATTGCCTATTTTCTCTATAAACGGCATTGCTTAATTTACTCCAACAGTTTTCGATTATGTTTAAATCGGGGGAGCATGCAGGCCAGTCCAAAACTGCAATATTTTCTGTTGAAAAATATTCTTTCACAACCTTAGCGGTGTGAACTGCAGCATTATCTTGCTGAAAAATAAAATCTTGTCTCGCAATATGTGTTGCGTACTTTGCAATTTGATTTTGTATCAAATTACGATAGGTTATAGCATTCATCTTGCTGCGAATTGATATTAAATCAGTCTTTCCGTTATACCCAATACCTGCCCAAAGCATAATGCTACCTCCACCCATTTGACGCCGTATTTGTGACAATTTTTTTTTTTCTTACATCATGATAGTAAAAATTGAATCCATCTGGGCCATCTAAATTAAATCTTTTTTCATCTGTAAATATAACTTTCCTCCACTTCTTGTTCCACCGTATATGTTCTTTTGCAAAATATAATCGATGCTCCTTGTGAATCTGCTTTAGAGCTGGTCTTCGTTTTAATTTCATCCGCTTTATGTGCGCGGATTGTTGTAGTACACGTCTGACATTCCGAGGATTAGTTTTTACGCCAACTTTTTCTGCAATTTCACGTGACGTGAGAAGCGAATTTGACGCGGCACGTAAAATTGCACGTTTTTCACGAGTACTAATCGCGGAAGGTCTCCCACTGCTTTTTTTTGTTCCATAATTATTTACATCTTTCAGTAAATTATAAATGACTTTCCGACTTCTACTGAGAACTTTTGCAATTTTAGAAATAGTAAAGTTTTCTTTCTTTAATTTCAAAACTGTTTGAATCTCTTCACTATTTAGCTGTTTTCCACGTCCCATTGTTTGAATCGAAATTTGTAAGGTTTCTAATGAAATTCTTCTACTTTTCACTACGTCTACACCACTCAGAATACACAGAAATACTAAGGAATGGAAACAAAATGCTTGGTGTGCTATCATTTCGCCGACCGGATTTCACAATCATTGTTGATAAATACAAGAGGAATAGCGAAGATACAGTTTCAAGCTCATATACCTTATTACTACAAGGTACTGTTTATATGCCATTCGTCAAACTTGGGAAATTCGGACTCTATCTATGAGAAATTAATGATAGCACACATGTGCTATCTTTTTGTCCAAGGGTGTACGTTATTACGTAATAGTATATAACGTTATACGTTATTACGTAATAGTATATAACGTTATACGTTATTACGTAATAGTATATAACGTTATACGTTATTAGGTAATAGTATATAACGTTATGCGTCATAAGGTAATACTATATAACGTTATACGTTATTACGTAATAGTATATAACGTTATACGTTATACGTTATTACGTAATAGTATATAACGTTATACGTTATACGTTATTACGTAATAGTATATAACGTTATACGTTATACGTTATTACGTAATAGTATATAACGTTATACGTTATACGTTATTACGTAATAGTATATAACGTTATACGTTATTACGTAATAGTATATAACGTTATACGTTATTACGTAATAGTATATAACGTTATGCGTCAGATGGTAATACTATATAACGTTATACGTTATAACGTAATAGTATATAACGTTATACGTTATTACGTAATAGTATATAACGTTATACGTTATTACGTAATAGTATATAACGTTATACGTTATTACGTAATGGTATATAACGTTATACGTTATTACGTAATAGTATATAACGTTATGCGTCATAAGGTAATACTATATAACGTTATACGTTATTACGTAATAGTATATAACGTTATAGGTTATTATGTAATAATATATAACGTTATACGTTATTACGTAATAGTATATAACGTTATACGTTATTACGTAATGGTATATAACGTTATACGTTATTACTTAATCGTGTATAAAGTTATTAGTACGTAATAGTATATAACGTTATACGTTATTACGTAATAGTATATAACGTTATACGTTATACGGTTATTACGTAATAGTATATAACGTTATACGTTATACGTTATTACGTAATAGTATATAACGTTATACGTTATACGTTATTACGTAATAGTATATAACGTTATACGTTATACGTTATTACGTAATAGTATATAACGTTATATACTATTACGTAATAACGTATAACGTTATATACTATTACGTAATAACGTATAACGTTATACGTTATTACGTAATAGTATATAACGTTATACGTTATTACGTAATAGTATATAACGTTATACGTTATTACTTAATCGTGTATAAAGTTATTAGTACGTAATAGTATATAACGTTATACGTTATACGTTATAAGGTAATATTAAATAACGTTACACGTAATAAGGAAACACTACATAACGTTATGCGTCATAAGGTAAAACTATATAACGTTATACGTTATTACGTAACAGTATATAACGTTATACGTTATACGTTATTACGTAATAGTATATAACGTTATACGTTATTATGTAAGAGTATATAACGTTATACGTTATTACGTAATAGTATATAACGTTATACGTTATTACGTAATAGTATATAACGTTATACGTTATACGTTATTAAGTAATAGTATATAACGTTATACGTTATACGTTATTACGTAATAGTATATAACGTTATACGTTATTATGTAATAGTATATAACGTTAAACGTTATTTCGTAACATTATAGAACGTTATACGTTATTACGTAATTGTATATAACGTTATACGTTATAACATCATAGTATATAACGTTATACATTATAAGGTAATACTACACAACGTTATACGTCATAAGGTAATACTATATAACGTTATACGTTATTACTTAATAGTGTACGAGGTTTTAAGTTAGTACCGAATAATATATAACGTTATACGATATAACGTAATAGTATATAACGTTATACGTTATAAGGTAATACTACATAACGTTATGCGTCATAAGGTAATACTACACAACGTTATACGTCATAAGGTAATACTATGTAACGTTATACGTTATTACGTAATAGTATATAACGTTATACGTTATTACATAATCGTGTATAAAGTTATTAGTACGTAATAGTATATAACGTTATACGTTATACTTTATAAGGTAATATTACATAAAGTGATACGTTACACGTTACAAGGTAATATTAAATAACGTTACACGTAATAAGGAAGCACTACATAACGTTATGCGTCATAAGGTAATACTATATAACGTTATACGTTATTACTTAATAGTGTACGAGGTTTTAAGTTAGTACCGAATAGTATATAACGTTATACGATATAACGTAATAGTATATAACGTTATACGTTATAAGGTAATACTACATAACGTTATGCGTCATAAGGTAATACTATATAACGTTATACGTTATTACGTAATAGTATATAACGTTATACGTTATTACTTAATAGTGTACGAGGTTTTAAGTTAGTACCGAATAGTATATAACGTTATACGATATAACGTAATAGTATATAACGTTATACATTATAAGGTAATACTACACAACGTTATACGTCATAAGGTAATACTATGTTACGTTATACGTTATAACGTAATAGTATATAACGTTATACGTTATTACGTAATAGTATATAAAGTTATACGTTATACGTTATTACGTAATAGCATATAACGTTATACGTTATTATTTAATAGTATATAACGTTATACGTTATTACGTAATTATATATAACGTTATACGTTATTACGTAATAGTATATAACGTTATACGTTATTACGTAATAGTATATAGCGTTATACGTTATTACGTAATAGTATATAACGTTATACGTTATTACGTAATAGTATATATCGTTATACGTTATTACGTAATAGTATATAACGTTATACGTTATAGGGTTATTACGTAATAGTATATAACGTTATACGTTATACGTTATTACGTAATAGTATATAACGTTATACGTTATACGTTATTACGTAATAGTATATAACGTTATACGTTATATACTATTACGTAATAACGTATAACGTTATATACTATTACGTAATAACGTATAACGTTATATACTATTACGTAATAACGTATAACGTTATACGTTATTACGTAATAGTATATAACGTTATACGTTATTACGTAATAGTATATAACGTTATACGTTATTACGTAATAGTATATAACGTTATACGTTATTACGTAATAGTATATAACGTTATACGTTATTACTTAATCGTGTATTACGTTATACGTTATTACGTAATAGTATATAACGTTATACGTTATTACGTAATAGTATATAACGTTATGCGTCATAAGGTAGTACTGTATAACGTTATACGTTATTACTTAAAAGTTTACCAGGTTTTAAGTTAGTACCGAATAGTATATAACGTTATACGATATAACGTAATAGTATACAACGTTATACGTTATAAGGTAATACTACATAACGTTATGCGTCATAAGGTAATACTATATAACGTTATACGTTATTACGTAATAGTATATAACGTTATACGTTATTACTTAATAGTGTACAAGGTTTTAAGTTAGTACCGAATAGTATATAACGTTATACGATATAACGTAATAGTATATAACGTTATACATTATAAGGTAATACTACACAACGTTATACGTCATAAGGTAATACTATTTAACGTTATACGTTATTACGTAATAGTATATAACGTTATACGTTATTACATAATCATGTATAAAGTTATTAGTACGTAATAGTATATAACGTTATACGTTATACGTTATAAGGTAATATTACATAAAGTGACACGTTACACGTTACAAGGTAATATTAAATAACGTTACACGTTATAAGGAAACACTAAATAACGTTATGCGTCATAAGGTAATACTATGTAACGTTATACGTTATTACGTAATAGTATATAACGTTATGCGTCAGAAGGTAATACTATATAACGTTATACGTTATTACTTAACAGTATATAACGTTATACGTTATTACGTAACAGTATATAACGTTATACGTTATACGTTATTACGTAATAGTATATAACGTAATACGTTATTATGTAAGAGTATATAACGCAACACGTTATTACGTAATAGTATATAACGTTAGACGTTATACGTTATTACGTAATAGTATATAACGTTATGCGTCATAAGGTAATACTATATAACGTTATACGTTATTACGTAATAGTATATAACGTTATTCGTTATTACGTAATAGTATATAACGTTATACGTTATACGGTTATTACGTAATAGTATATAACGTTATACGTTATACGTTATTACGTAATAGTATATAACGTTATACGTTATACGTTATTACGTAATAGTATATAACGTTATACGTTATACGTTATTACGTAATAGTATATAACGTTATACGCTATTATGTAATAGCATATAACGTTATACGCTATTATGTAATAGCATATAACGTTATACGTTATTACGTAATAGTATATAACGTTATACGTTATTATGTAATAGTATATAACGTTAAACGTTATTTCGTAACATTATAGAACGTTATACGTTATTACGTAATTGTATATAACGTTATACGTTATAACATCATAGTATATAACGTTATACATTATAAGGTAATACTACACAACGTTATACGTCATAAGGTAATACTATATAACGTTATACGTTATTACTTAATAGTGTACGAGGTTTTAAGTTAGTACCGAATAATATATAACGTTATACGATATAACGTAATAGTATATAACGTTATACGTTATAAGGTAATACTACATAACGTTATGCGTCATAAGGTAATACTACACAACGTTATACGTCATAAGGTAATACTATGTAACGTTATACGTTATTACGTAATAGTATATAACGTTATACGTTATTACATAATCGTGTATAAAGTTATTAGTACGTAATAGTATATAACGTTATACGTTATACTTTATAAGGTAATATTACATAAAGTGATACGTTACACGTTACAAGGTAATATTAAATAACGTTACACGTAATAAGGAAGCACTACATAACGTTATGCGTCATAAGGTAATACTATATAACGTTATACGTTATTACTTAATAGTGTACGAGGTTTTAAGTTAGTACCGAATAGTATATAACGTTATACGATATAACGTAATAGTATATAACGTTATACGTTATAAGGTAATACTACATAACGTTATGCGTCATAAGGTAATACTATATAACGTTATACGTTATTACGTAATAGTATATAACGTTATACGTTATACGTTATTAAGTAATAGTATATAACGTTATACGTTATACGTTATTACGTAATAGTATATAACGTTATACGTTATTATGTAATAGTATATAACGTTAAACGTTATTTCGTAACATTATAGAACGTTATACGTTATTACGTAATTGTATATAACGTTATACGTTATTACGTAATAGTATATAACGTTATACGTTATTACGTAATAGTATATAACGTTATACGTTATTACGTAATAGTATATAACGTTATACATTATAAGGTAATACTACACAACGTTATACGTCATAAGGTAATACTATGTAACGTTATACGTTATTACGTAATAGTATATAACGTTATACGTTATACGTTATACGTTATTACGTAATAGTATATAACGTTATAGGTTATTATGTAATAATATATAACGTTATACGTTATTACGTAATAGTATATAACGTTATACGTTATTACGTAATGGTATATAACGTTATACGTTATTACTTAATCGTGTATAAAGTTATTAGTACGTAATAGTATATAACGTTATACGTTATTACGTAATAGTATATAACGTTATACGTTATACGGTTATTACGTAATAGTATATAACGTTATACGTTATACGTTATTACGTAATAGTATATAACGTTATACGTTATACGTTATTACGTAATAGTATATAACGTTATACGTTATACGTTATTACGTAATAGTATATAACGTTATATACTATTACGTAATAACGTATAACGTTATATACTATTACGTAATAACGTATAACGTTATACGTTATTACGTAATAGTATATAACGTTATACGTTATTACGTAATAGTATATAACGTTATACGTTATTACTTAATCGTGTATAAAGTTATTAGTACGTAATAGTATATAACGTTATACGTTATACGTTATAAGGTAATATTAAATAACGTTACACGTAATAAGGAAACACTACATAACGTTATGCGTCATAAGGTAAAACTATATAACGTTATACGTTATTACGTAACAGTATATAACGTTATACGTTATACGTTATTACGTAATAGTATATAACGTTATACGTTATTATGTAAGAGTATATAACGTTATACGTTATCACGTAATAGTATATAACGTTATACGTTATTACGTAATAGTATATAACGTTATACGTTATACGTTATTAAGTAATAGTATATAACGTTATACGTTATACGTTATTACGTAATAGTATATAACGTTATACGTTATTATGTAATAGTATATAACGTTAAACGTTATTTCGTAACATTATAGAACGTTATACGTTATTACGTAATTGTATATAACGTTATACGTTATAACATCATAGTATATAACGTTATACATTATAAGGTAATACTACACAACGTTATACGTCATAAGGTAATACTATATAACGTTATACGTTATTACTTAATAGTGTACGAGGTTTTAAGTTAGTACCGAATAATATATAACGTTATACGATATAACGTAATAGTATATAACGTTATACGTTATAAGGTAATACTACATAACGTTATGCGTCATAAGGTAATACTACACAACGTTATACGTCATAAGGTAATACTATGTAACGTTATACGTTATTACGTAATAGTATATAACGTTATACGTTATTACATAATCGTGTATAAAGTTATTAGTACGTAATAGTATATAACGTTATACGTTATACTTTATAAGGTAATATTACATAAAGTGATACGTTACACGTTACAAGGTAATATTAAATAACGTTACACGTAATAAGGAAGCACTACATAACGTTATGCGTCATAAGGTAATACTATATAACGTTATACGTTATTACTTAATAGTGTACGAGGTTTTAAGTTAGTACCGAATAGTATATAATGTTATACGATATAACGTAACAGTATATAACGTTATACAGTATAAGGTAATACTACACAACGTTATGCGTCATAAGGTAATACTATATAACGTTATACGTTATTACGTAATAGTATATAACGTTATACGTTATTACTTAATAGTGTACGAGGTTTTAAGTTAGTACCGAATAGTATATAACGTTATACGATATAACGTAATAGTATATAACGTTATACATTATAAGGTAATACTACACAACGTTATACGTCATAAGGTAATACTATGTTACGTTATACGTTATAACGTAATAGTATATAACGTTATACGTTATTACGTAATAGTATATAAAGTTATACGTTATACGTTATTACGTAATAGCATATAACGTTATACGTTATTATTTAATAGTATATAACGTTATACGTTATTACGTAATTATATATAACGTTATACGTTATTACGTAATAGTATATAACGTTATACGTTATTACGTAATAGTATATAGCGTTATACGTTATTACGTAATAGTATATAACGTTATACGTTATTACGTAATAGTATATATCGTTATACGTTATTACGTAATAGTATATAACGTTATACGTTATAGGGTTATTACGTAATAGTATATAACGTTATACGTTATACGTTATTACGTAATAGTATATAACGTTATACGTTATACGTTATTACGTAATAGTATATAACGTTATACGTTATATACTATTACGTAATAGTATATAACGTTATATACTATTACGTAATAACGTATAACGTTATATACTATTACGTAATAGCATATAACGTTATACGTTATTACGTAATAGTATATAACGTTATACGTTATTACGTAATAGTATATAACGTTATACGTTATTACGTAATAGTATATAACGTTATACGTTATTACGTAATAGTATATAACGTTATACGTTATTACTTAATCGTGTATTACGTTATACGTTATTACGTAATAGTATATAACGTTATACGTTATTACGTAATAGTATATAACGTTATGCGTCATAAGGTAGTACTGTATAACGTTATACGTTATTACTTAAAAGTTTACCAGGTTTTAAGTTAGTACCGAATAGTATATAACGTTATACGATATAACGTAATAGTATACAACGTTATACGTTATAAGGTAATACTACATAACGTTATGCGTCATAAGGTAATACTATATAACGTTATACGTTATTACGTAATAGTATATAACGTTATACGTTATTACTTAATAGTGTACAAGGTTTTAAGTTAGTACCGAATAGTATATAACGTTATACGATATAACGTAATAGTATATAACGTTATACATTATAAGGTAATACTACACAACGTTATACGTCATAAGGTAATACTATTTAACGTTATACGTTATTACGTAATAGTATATAACGTTATACGTTATTACATAATCATGTATAAAGTTATTAGTACGTAATAGTATATAACGTTATACGTTATACGTTATAAGGTAATATTACATAAAGTGACACGTTACACGTTACAAGGTAATATTAAATAACGTTACACGTTATAAGGAAACACTAAATAACGTTATGCGTCATAAGGTAATACTATGTAACGTTATACGTTATTACGTAATAGTATATAACGTTATGCGTCAGAAGGTAATACTATATAACGTTATACGTTATTACTTAACAGTATATAACGTTATACGTTATTACGTAACAGTATATAACGTTATACGTTATACGTTATTACGTAATAGTATATAACGTAATACGTTATTATGTAAGAGTATATAACGCAACACGTTATTACGTAATAGTATATAACGTTAGACGTTATACGTTATTACGTAATAGTATATAACGTTATGCGTCATAAGGTAATACTATATAACGTTATACGTTATTACGTAATAGTATATAACGTTATTCGTTATTACGTAATAGTATATAACGTTATACGTTATACGGTTATTACGTAATAGTATATAACGTTATACGTTATACGTTATTACGTAATAGTATATAACGTTATACGTTATACGTTATTACGTAATAGTATATAACGTTATACGTTATACGTTATTACGTAATAGTATATAACGTTATACGCTATTATGTAATAGCATATAACGTTATACGCTATTATGTAATAGCATATAACGTTATACGTTATTACGTAATAGTATATAACGTTATACGTTATTACGTAATAGTATATAACGTTATACATTATTACGTAATAGTATATAACGTTATACGTTATTACTTAATCGTGTATAAAGTTATTAGTACGTAATAGTATATAACGTTATACGTTATACGTTATAAGGTAATATTAAATAACGTTACACGTAATAAGGAAACACTACATAACGTTATGCGTCATAAGGTAAAACTATATAACGTTATACGTTATTACGTAACAGTATATAACGTTATACGTTATACGTTATTACGTAATAGTATATAACGTTATACGTTATACGTTATTACGTAATAGTATATAACGTTATACGCTATTATGTAATAGCATATAACGTTATACGCTATTATGTAATAGCATATAACGTTATACGTTATTACGTAATAGTATATAACGTTATACGTTATTACGTAATAGTATATAACGTTATACATTATTACGTAATAGTATATAACGTTATACGTTATTACTTAATCGTGTATAAAGTTATTAGTACGTAATAGTATATAACGTTATACGTTATACGTTATAAGGTAATATTAAATAACGTTACACGTAATAAGGAAACACTACATAACGTTATGCGTCATAAGGTAAAACTATATAACGTTATACGTTATTACGTAACAGTATATAACGTTATACGTTATACGTTATTACGTAATAGTATATAACGTTATACGTTATTATGTAAGAGTATATAACGTTATACGATATCACGTAATAGTATATAACGTTATACGTTATTACGTAATAGTATATAACGTTATACGTTATACGTTATTAAGTAATAGTATATAACGTTATACGTTATACGTAATTACGTAATAGTATATAACGTTATACGTTATTATGTAGTAGTATATAACGTTAAACGTTATTTCGTAACATTATAGAACGTTATACGTTATTACGTAATTGTATATAACGTTATACGTTATAACATCATAGTATATAACGTTATACATTATAAGGTAATACTACACAACGTTATACGTCATAAGGTAATACTATATAACGTTATACGTTATTACTTAATAGTGTACGAGGTTTTAAGTTAGTACCGAATAATATATAACGTTATACGATATAACGTAATAGTATATAACGTTATACGTTATAAGGTAATACTACATAACGTTATGCGTCATAAGGTAATACTACACAACGTTATACGTCATAAGGTAATACTATGTAACGTTATACGTTATTACGTAATAGTATATAACGTTATACGTTATTACATAATCGTGTATAAAGTTATTAGTACGTAATAGTATATAACGTTATACGTTATACTTTATAAGGTAATATTACATAAAGTGATACGTTACACGTTACAAGGTAATATTAAATAACGTTACACGTAATAAGGAAGCACTACATAACGTTATGCGTCATAAGGTAATACTATATAACGTTATACGTTATTACTTAATAGTGTACGAGGTTTTAAGTTAGTACCGAATAGTATATAACGTTATACGATATAACGTAATAGTATATAACGTTATACGTTATAAGGTAATACTACATAACGTTATGCGTCATAAGGTAATACTATATAACGTTATACGTTATTACGTAATAGTATATAACGTTATACGTTATTACTTAATAGTGTACGAGGTTTTAAGTTAGTACCGAATAGTATATAACGTTATACGATATAACGTAATAGTATATAACGTTATACATTATAAGGTAATACTACACAACGTTATACGTCATAAGGTAATACTATGTTACGTTATACGTTATAACGTAATAGTATATAACGTTATACGTTATTACGTAATAGTATATAAAGTTATACGTTATACGTTATTACGTAATAGCATATAACGTTATACGTTATTATTTAATAGTATATAACGTTATACGTTATTACGTAATTATATATAACGTTATACGTTATTACGTAATAGTATATAACGTTATACGTTATTACGTAATAGTATATAGCGTTATACGTTATTACGTAATAGTATATAACGTTATACGTTATTACGTAATAGTATATATCGTTATACGTTATTACGTAATAGTATATAACGTTATGCGTCATAAGGTAATACTATATAACGTTATACGTTATTACGTAATAGTATATAACGTTATACGTTATAGGGTTATTACGTAATAGTATATAACGTTATACGTTATACGTTATTACGTAATAGTATATAACGTTATACGTTATACGTTATTACGTAATAGTATATAACGTTATACGTTATATGTTATTACGTAATAGTATATAACGTTATACGCTATTATGTAATAGCATATAACGTTATACGCTATTATGTAATAGCATATAACGTTATACGTTATTACGTAATAGTATATAACGTTATACGTTATTACGTAATAGTATATAACGTTATACATTATAAGGTAATACTACACAACGTTATACGTCATAAGGTAATACTATGTAACGTTATACGTTATTACGTAATAGTATATAACGTTATGGGTCATAAGGTAATACTATATAACGTTATACGTTATTACGTAATAGTATATATCGTTATACGTTATTACGTAATAGTATATAACGTTATACGCTAGTACGTAATAGTGTATAACGTTATACGTTATTACGTAATAGTATATAACGTTATACGTTATTACGTGATAGTATATAACGTTATACGTTATTACGTAATAGTATATAACGTTATACGTTATTACGTGATAGTATATAACGTTATACGTTATTACGTAATAGTATATAACGTTATACGTTATTACGTAATAGTATATAACGTTATACGTTTTTACGTAATAGTATATAACGTTATACGTTATTACGTAATAGTATATAACGTTATACGTTATTACGTAATAGTATATAACGTTATACGTTATTACTTAATCGTGTATTACGTTATACGTTATTACGTAATAGTATATAACGTTATACGTTATTACGTAATAGTATATAACGTTATGCGTCATAAGGTAATACTGTATAACGTTATACGTTATTACTTAAAAGTTTACCAGGTTTTAAGTTAGTACCGAATAGTATATAACGTTATACGATATAACGTAATAGTATACAACGTTATACGTTATAAGGTAATACTACATAACGTTATGCGTCATAAGGTAATACTATATAACGTTATACGTTATTACGTAATAGTATATAACGTTATACGTTATTACTTAATAGTGTACAAGGTTTTAAGTTAGTACCGAATAGTATATAACGTTATACGATATAACGTAATAGTATATAACGTTATACATTATAAGGTAATACTACACAACGTTATACGTCATAAGGTAATACTATTTAACGTTATACGTTATTACGTAATAGTATATAACGTTATACGTTATTACATAATCATGTATAAAGTTATTAGTACGTAATAGTATATAACGTTATACGTTATACGTTATAAGGTAATATTACATAAAGTGACACGTTACACGTTACAAGGTAATATTAAATAACGTTACACGTTATAAGGAAACACTAAATAGCGTTATGCGTCATAAGGTAATACTATGTAACGTTATACGTTATTACGTAATAGTATATAACGTTATGCGTCAAAAGGTAATACTATATAACGTTATACGTTATTACTTAACAGTATATAACGTTATACGTTATTACGTAACAGTATATAACGTTATACGTTATACGTTATTACGTAATAGTATATAACGTAATACGTTATTATGTAAGAGTATATAACGCAACACGTTATTACGTAATAGTATATAACGTTAGACGTTATACGTTATTACGTAATAGTATATAACGTTATGCGTCATAAGGTAATACTATATAACGTTATACGTTATTACGTAATAGTATATAACGTTATGCGTCATAAGGTAATACTATATAACGTTATACGTTATTACGTAATAGTATATAACGTTATACGTTATTATGTAATAGTATATAACGCTATACGTTATTACGTAATTATATATAACGTTATACGTTATTACGTAATAGTATATAACGTTATTCGTTATTACGTAATAGTATATAACGTTATACGTTATACGGTTATTACGTAATAGTATATAACGTCATACGTTATACGTTATTACGTAATAGTATATAACGTTATACGTTATAGGTTATTACGTAATAGTATATAACGATATACGTTATACGTTATTACGTAATAGTATATAACGTTATACGCTATTATGTAATAGCATATAACGTTATACGCTATTATGTAATAGCATATAACGTTATACGTTATTACGTAACAGTATATAACGTTATACGTTATACGTTATTACGTAATAGTATATAACGTTATACGTTATTATGTAAGAGTATATAACGTTATACGATATCACGTAATAGTATATAACGTTATACGTTATTACGTAATAGTATATAACGTTATACGTTATACGTTATTAAGTAATAGTATATAACGTTATACGTTATACGTAATTACGTATTAGTATATAACGTTATACGTTATTATGTAATAGTATATAACGTTAAACGTTATTTCGTAACATTATAGAACGTTATACGTTATTACGTAATTGTATATAACGTTATACGTTATAACATCATAGTATATAACGTTATACATTATAAGGTAATACTACAAAACGTTATACGTCATAAGGTAATACTATATAACGTTATACGTTATTACTTAATAGTGTACGAGGTTTTAAGTTAGTACCGAATAATATATAACGTTATACGATATAACGTAATAGTATGTAACGTTATACGTTATAAGGTAATACTACATAACGTTATGCGTCATAAGGTAATACTACACAACGTTATACGTCATAAGGTAATACTATGTAACGTTATACGTTATTACGTAATAGTATATAACGTTATACGTTATTACATAATCGTGTATAAAGTTATTAGTACGTAATAGTATATAACGTTATACGTTATACTTTATAAGGTAATATTACATAAAGTGAAACGTTACACGTTACAAGGTAATATTAAATAACGTTACACGTAATAAGGAAGCACTACATAACGTTATGCGTCATAAGGTAATACTATATAACGTTATACGTTATTACTTAATAGTGTACGAGGTTTTAAGTTAGTACCGAATAGTATATAACGTTATACGATATAACGTAATAGTATATAACGTTATACGTTATAAGGTAATACTACATAACGTAATGCGTCATAAGGTAATACTATATAACGTTATACGTTATTACGTAATAGTATATAACGTCATACATTATTACTTAATAGTGTACGAGGTTTTAAGTTAGTACCGAATAGTATATAACGTTATACGATATAACGTAATAGTATATAACGTTATACGTTATAAGGTAATACTACATAACGTTATGCGTCATAAGGTAATACTACACAACGTTATACGTCATAAGGTAATACTATGTAACGTTATACGTTATTACGTAATAGTATATAACGTTATACGTTATTACATAATCGTGTATAAAGTTATTAGTACGTAATAGTATATAACGTTATACGTTATACTTTATAAGGTAATATTACATAAAGTGAAACGTTACACGTTACAAGGTAATATTAAATAACGTTACACGTAATAAGGAAGCACTACATAACGTTATGCGTCATAAGGTAATACTATATAACGTTATACGTTATTACTTAATAGTGTACGAGGTTTTAAGTTAGTACGGAATAGTATATAACGTTATACGATATAACGTAATAGTATATAACGTTATACGTTATAAGGTAATACTACATAACGTAATGCGTCATAAGGTAATACTATATAACGTTATACGTTATTACGTAATAGTATATAACGTCATACATTATTACTTAATAGTGTACGAGGTTTTAAGTTAGTACCGAATAGTATATAACGTTATACGATATAACGTAATAGTATATAACGTTATACATTATAAGGTAATACTACACAACGTTATACGTCATAAGGTAATACTATGTTACGTTATACGTTATAACGTAATAGTATATAACGTTATACGTTATTACGTAATAGTATATAAAGTTATACGTTATACGTTATTACGTAATAGCATATAACGTTATACGTTATTATTTAATAGTATATAACGTTATACGTTATTACGTAATTATATATAACGTTATACGTTATTACGTAATAGTATATAACGTTATACGTTATTACGTAATAGTATATAGCGTTATACGTTATTACGTAATAGTATATAACGTTATACGTTATTACGTAATAGTATATAACGTTATACGTTATTACGTAATAGTATATAACGTTATGCGTCATAAGGTAATACTATATAACGTTATACGTTATTACGTAATAGTATATAACGTTATACGTTATAGGGTTATTACGTAATAGTATATAACGTTATACGTTATACGTTATTACGTAATAGTATATAACGTTATACGCTATTATGTAATAGCATATAACGTTATACGTTATTACGTAATAGCATATAACGTTATACGTTATTACGTAATAGTATATAACGTTATACGTTATAGGGTTATTACGTAATAGTATATAACGTTATACGTTATACGTTATTACGTAATAGTATATAACGTTATACGTTATACGTTATTACGTAATAGTATATAACGTTATACGTTATATGTTATTACGTAATAGTATATAACGTTATACGCTATTATGTAATAGCATATAACGTTATACGCTATTATGTAATAGCATATAACGTTATACGTTATTACGTAATAGTATATAACGTTATACGTTATTACGTAATAGTATATAACGTTATACATTATAAGGTAATACTACACAACGTTATACGTCATAAGGTAATACTATGTAACGTTATACGTTATTACGTAATAGTATATAACGTTATGGGTCATAAGGTAATACTATATAACGTTATACGTTATTACGTAATAGTATATATCGTTATACGTTATTACGTAATAGTATATAACGTTATACGCTAGTACGTAATAGTGTATAACGTTATACGTTATTACGTAATAGTATATAACGTTATACGTTATTACGTGATAGTATATAACGTTATACGTTATTACGTAATAGTATATAACGTTATACGTTATTACGTGATAGTATATAACGTTATACGTTATTACGTAATAGTATATAACGTTATACGTTATTACGTAATAGTATATAACGTTATACGTTTTTACGTAATAGTATATAACGTTATACGTTATTACGTAATAGTATATAACGTTATACGTTATTACGTAATAGTATATAACGTTATACGTTATTACTTAATCGTGTATTACGTTATACGTTATTACGTAATAGTATATAACGTTATACGTTATTACGTAATAGTATATAACGTTATGCGTCATAAGGTAATACTGTATAACGTTATACGTTATTACTTAAAAGTTTACCAGGTTTTAAGTTAGTACCGAATAGTATATAACGTTATACGATATAACGTAATAGTATACAACGTTATACGTTATAAGGTAATACTACATAACGTTATGCGTCATAAGGTAATACTATATAACGTTATACGTTATTACGTAATAGTATATAACGTTATACGTTATTACTTAATAGTGTACAAGGTTTTAAGTTAGTACCGAATAGTATATAACGTTATACGATATAACGTAATAGTATATAACGTTATACATTATAAGGTAATACTACACAACGTTATACGTCATAAGGTAATACTATTTAACGTTATACGTTATTACGTAATAGTATATAACGTTATACGTTATTACATAATCATGTATAAAGTTATTAGTACGTAATAGTATATAACGTTATACGTTATACGTTATAAGGTAATATTACATAAAGTGACACGTTACACGTTACAAGGTAATATTAAATAACGTTACACGTTATAAGGAAACACTAAATAGCGTTATGCGTCATAAGGTAATACTATGTAACGTTATACGTTATTACGTAATAGTATATAACGTTATGCGTCAAAAGGTAATACTATATAACGTTATACGTTATTACTTAACAGTATATAACGTTATACGTTATTACGTAACAGTATATAACGTTATACGTTATACGTTATTACGTAATAGTATATAACGTAATACGTTATTATGTAAGAGTATATAACGCAACACGTTATTACGTAATAGTATATAACGTTAGACGTTATACGTTATTACGTAATAGTATATAACGTTATGCGTCATAAGGTAATACTATATAACGTTATACGTTATTACGTAATAGTATATAACGTTATGCGTCATAAGGTAATACTATATAACGTTATACGTTATTACGTAATAGTATATAACGTTATACGTTATTATGTAATAGTATATAACGCTATACGTTATTACGTAATTATATATAACGTTATACGTTATTACGTAATAGTATATAACGTTATTCGTTATTACGTAATAGTATATAACGTTATACGTTATACGGTTATTACGTAATAGTATATAACGTCATACGTTATACGTTATTACGTAATAGTATATAACGTTATACGTTATACGTTATTACGTAATAGTATATAACGATATACGTTATACGTTATTACGTAATAGTATATAACGTTATACGCTATTATGTAATAGCATATAACGTTATACGCTATTATGTAATAGCATATAACGTTATACGTTATTACGTAACAGTATATAACGTTATACGTTATACGTTATTACGTAATAGTATATAACGTTATACGTTATTATGTAAGAGTATATAACGTTATACGATATCACGTAATAGTATATAACGTTATACGTTATTACGTAATAGTATATAACGTTATACGTTATACGTTATTAAGTAATAGTATATAACGTTATACGTTATACGTAATTACGTATTAGTATATAACGTTATACGTTATTATGTAATAGTATATAACGTTAAACGTTATTTCGTAACATTATAGAACGTTATACGTTATTACGTAATTGTATATAACGTTATACGTTATAACATCATAGTATATAACGTTATACATTATAAGGTAATACTACAAAACGTTATACGTCATAAGGTAATACTATATAACGTTATACGTTATTACTTAATAGTGTACGAGGTTTTAAGTTAGTACCGAATAATATATAACGTTATACGATATAACGTAATAGTATGTAACGTTATACGTTATAAGGTAATACTACATAACGTTATGCGTCATAAGGTAATACTACACAACGTTATACGTCATAAGGTAATACTATGTAACGTTATACGTTATTACGTAATAGTATATAACGTTATACGTTATTACATAATCGTGTATAAAGTTATTAGTACGTAATAGTATATAACGTTATACGTTATACTTTATAAGGTAATATTACATAAAGTGAAACGTTACACGTTACAAGGTAATATTAAATAACGTTACACGTAATAAGGAAGCACTACATAACGTTATGCGTCATAAGGTAATACTATATAACGTTATACGTTATTACTTAATAGTGTACGAGGTTTTAAGTTAGTACCGAATAGTATATAACGTTATACGATATAACGTAATAGTATATAACGTTATACGTTATAAGGTAATACTACATAACGTAATGCGTCATAAGGTAATACTATATAACGTTATACGTTATTACGTAATAGTATATAACGTCATACATTATTACTTAATAGTGTACGAGGTTTTAAGTTAGTACCGAATAGTATATAACGTTATACGATATAACGTAATAGTATATAACGTTATACGTTATAAGGTAATACTACATAACGTTATGCGTCATAAGGTAATACTACACAACGTTATACGTCATAAGGTAATACTATGTAACGTTATACGTTATTACGTAATAGTATATAACGTTATACGTTATTACATAATCGTGTATAAAGTTATTAGTACGTAATAGTATATAACGTTATACGTTATACTTTATAAGGTAATATTACATAAAGTGAAACGTTACACGTTACAAGGTAATATTAAATAACGTTACACGTAATAAGGAAGCACTACATAACGTTATGCGTCATAAGGTAATACTATATAACGTTATACGTTATTACTTAATAGTGTACGAGGTTTTAAGTTAGTACGGAATAGTATATAACGTTATACGATATAACGTAATAGTATATAACGTTATACGTTATAAGGTAATACTACATAACGTAATGCGTCATAAGGTAATACTATATAACGTTATACGTTATTACGTAATAGTATATAACGTCATACATTATTACTTAATAGTGTACGAGGTTTTAAGTTAGTACCGAATAGTATATAACGTTATACGATATAACGTAATAGTATATAACGTTATACATTATAAGGTAATACTACACAACGTTATACGTCATAAGGTAATACTATGTTACGTTATACGTTATAACGTAATAGTATATAACGTTATACGTTATTACGTAATAGTATATAAAGTTATACGTTATACGTTATTACGTAATAGCATATAACGTTATACGTTATTATTTAATAGTATATAACGTTATACGTTATTACGTAATTATATATAACGTTATACGTTATTACGTAATAGTATATAACGTTATACGTTATTACGTAATAGTATATAGCGTTATACGTTATTACGTAATAGTATATAACGTTATACGTTATTACGTAATAGTATATAACGTTATACGTTATTACGTAATAGTATATAACGTTATGCGTCATAAGGTAATACTATATAACGTTATACGTTATTACGTAATAGTATATAACGTTATACGTTATAGGGTTATTACGTAATAGTATATAACGTTATACGTTATACGTTATTACGTAATAGTATATAACGTTATACGCTATTATGTAATAGCATATAACGTTATACGTTATTACGTAATAGCATATAACGTTATACGTTATTACGTAATAGTATATAACGTTATACGTTATTACGTAATAGTATATAACGTTATACGTTATTACGTAATAGTATATAACGTTATACGTTTTTACGTAATAGTATATAACGTTATACGTTATTACGTAATAGTATATAACGTTATACGTTATTACGTAATAGTATATAACGTTATACGTTATTACGTAATAGTATATAACGTTATACGTTATAGGGTTATTACGTAATAGTATATAACGTTATACGTTATACGTTATTACGTAATAGTATATAACGTTATACGCTATTATGTAATAGCATATAACGTTATACGTTATTACGTAATAGTATATAACGTTATACGTTATTACGTAATAGTATATAACGTTATGCGTCACAAGGTAATACTGTATAACGTTATACGTTATTACTTAAAAGTTTACCAGGTTTTAAGTTAGTACCGAATAGTATATAACGTTATACGATATAACGTAATAGTATACAACGTTATACGTTATAAGGTAATACTACATAACGTTATGCGTCATAAGGTAATACTATATAACGTTATACGTTATTACGTAATAGTATATAACGTTATACGTTATTACTTAATAGTGTACAAGGTTTTAAGTTAGTACCGAATAGTATATAACGTTATACGATATAACGTAATAGTATATAACGTTATACATTATAAGGTAATACTACACAACGTTATACGTCATAAGGTAATACTATGTAACGTTATACGTTATTACGTAATAGTATAAAACGTTATACGTTATTACATAATCATGTATAAAGTTATTAGTACGTAATAGTATATAACGTTATACGTTATACGTTATAAGGTAATATTACATAAAGTGACACGTTACACGTTACAAGGTAATATTAAATAACGTTACACGTTATAAGGAAACACTAAATAACGTTATGCGTCATAAGGTAATACTATGTAACGTTATACGTTATTACGTAATAGTATATAACGTTATGCGTCAGAAGGTAATACTATATAACGTTATACGTTATAACGTAATAGTATATAACGTTATACGTTATTACGTAATAGTATATAAAGTTATACGTTATACGTTATTACGTAATAGTATATAACGTTATACGTTATTATGAAATAGTATATAACGTTATACGTTATTACGTAATAGTATATAACGTCATTCGTCATAAGGTAATACTATATAACGTTATACGTTATTACGTAATAGTATATAACGTTATGCGTCAGAAGGTAATACTATATAACTTTATACGTTATTACGTAATAGTATATAACGTTATACGTTATTACGTAATAGTATATAACGTTATACGTTATTACGTAATAGTATATAACGTTATACGTTATTACGTAATAGTATATAACGTTATGCGTCATAAGGTAATACTATATAACGTTATACGTTATTACGTAATAGTATATAACGTTATACGTTATTATGTAATAGTATATAACGTTATACGTTATACGTAATTACGTAATAGTATATAACGTTATACGTTATACGTTATTACGTAATAGTATATAACGTTATACGTTATACGTTATTACGTAATATTATATAACGTTATACGTTATTATGTAATAGTATATAACGTTATACGTTATTACGTAATAGTATATAACGTTATACGTTATTACGTAATAGTATATAACGTTATACGTTATTACGTAATAGTATATAACGTTATACGTTATTACGTAATAGTATATAACGTTATACGTCATAACTTTGTCGTGTATAAAGTTATTAGCACGTAATAGTATATAACTTTATACGTTATAGGTTATAAGGTAATACTACATAAAGTGATACGTTACACGTTATAAGGTAATATTAAATAACGTTACACGTAATAAGGAAGCACTACATAACGTTATGCGTCATAAGGTAATACTATATAACGTTATACGTTATTACTTAATAGTGTGCGAGGTTTTAAGTTAGTACCGAATATTATATAACGTTATACGATATAACGTAATAGTAGATAACGTTATACGTTATAAGGTAATACTACATAACGTTATGCGTCATAAGGTAATACTATGTAACGTTATACGTTATTACGTAATAGTATATAACGTTATACGTTATTACATAATCGTGTATAAAGTTATTAGTACGTAATAGTATATAACGTTATACGTTATTATGTAAGAGTATAAAACGTTATACGTTATTACGTAATAGTATAAAACGTTATACGTTATTACGTAATAGTATATAACGTTATACGTTATACGTTATTACGTAATAGTATATAACGTTATACGTTATACGTTATTACGTAATAGTATATAACGTTATACGTTATTACGTAATAGTATATAACGTTATACGTTATTACGTAATAGTATATAATGTTATACGTTATTACGTAATAGTATATAACGTTATACGTCATAACTTAGTCGTGTATAAAGTTATTAGCACGTAATAGTATATAACTTTATACGTTATAGGTTATAAGGTAATACTACATAAAGTGATACGTTACACGTTATAAGGTAATATTAAATAACGTTACACGTAATAAGGAAGCACTACATAACGTTATGCGTCATAAGGTAATACTATATAACGTTATACGTTATTACTTAATAGTGTACGAGGTTTTAAGTTAGTACCGAATATTATATAACGTTATACGATATAACGTAATAGTAGATAACGTTATACGTTATAAGGTAATACTACATATCGTTATGCGTCATAAGGTAATACTATGTAACGTTATACGTTATTACGTAATAGTATATAACGTTATACGTTATTACATAATCGTGTATAAAGTTATTAGTACGTAATAGTATATAACGTTATACGTTATACGTTATTACGTAATAGTATATAACGTTATACGTTATTATGTAATAGTATATAACGTTATACGTTATTACGTAATAGTATATAACGTTATACGTTATTACGTAATAGTATATAACGTTATACGTTATTACGTAATAGTATATAACGATATGCGTCAGAAGGTAATACTATATAACGTTATACGTTATTACGTAATAGTATATAACGTTATACGTTATTATGTAATAGTATATAACGTTATACGTTATTACGTAATAGTATATAACGTTATACGTTATTACGTAATAGTATATAACGTTATACGTTATTACGTAATAGTATATAACGTTATGCGTCAGAAGGTAATACTATATAACGTTATACGTTATAACGTAATAGTATATAACGTTATACGTTATTACGTAATAGTATATAACGTTATACGTTATTACGTAATAGTATATAACGTTATACGTTATTACGTAATAGTATATAACGTTATACGTTATTAGGTAATAGTATATAACGTTATGCGTCATAAGGTAATACTATATAACGTTATACGTTATTACGTAATAGTATATAACGTTATACGTTATACGTTATTACGTAATAGTATATAACGTTATACGTTATACGTTATTACGTAATAGTATATAACGTTATACGTTATACGTTATTACGTAATAGTATATAACGTTATACGTTATTACGTAATAGTATATAACGTTATACGTTATTACGTAATAGTATATAACGTTATGCGTCAGATGGTAATACTATATAACGTTATACGTTATAACGTAATAGTATATAACGTTATACGTTATTACGTAATAGTATATAACGTTATACGTTATTACGTAATAGTATATAACGTTATACGTTATTACGTAATGGTATATAACGTTATACGTTATTTCGTAATAGTATATAACGTTATGCGTCATAAGGTAATACTATATAACGTTATACGTTATTACGTAATAGTATATAACGTTATACGTTATACGTTATTACGTAATAGTATATAACGTTATACGTTATACGTTATTACGTAATAGTATATAACGTTATACGTTATACGTTATTACGTAATAGTATATAACGTTATACGTTATTACGTAATAGTATATAACGTTATACGTTATTACGTAATAGTATATAACGTTATACGTTATTACGTAATAGTATATAACGTTATACGTTATAGGTTATAAGGTAATATTACATAAAGTGATACGTTACACGTTATAAGGTAATATTAAATAACGTTACACGTAATAAGGAAGCACCACATAACGTTATGCGTCATAAGGTAATACTATATAACGTTATACGTTATTACTTAATAGTGTACGAGGTTTTAAGTTAGTACCGAATAGTATATAACGTTATACAATATAACGTAATAGTATATAACGTTATACGTTATTACGTAATAGTATATAACGTTATACTTTATTACATAATCGTGTATAAAGTTATTAGTACGTAATAGTATATAACGTTATACGTTATACGTTATAAGGTAATATTACATAAAGTGATACGTTACACGTTACAAGGAAATATTAAATAACGTTACACGTTATAAGGAAGCACTAAATAACGTTATGCGTCATAAGGTAATACTATGTAACGTTATACGTTATTACGTAATAGTATGTAACGTTATGCGTCAGAAGGTAATACTATATAACGTTATACGTTATAACGTAATAGTACATAGCGTTATACGTTATTACGTAATAGTATATAAAGTTATACGTTATACGTTATTACGTAATAGTATATAACGTTATACGTTATTATTTAATAGTATATAACGTTATACGTTATTACGTAATAGTATATAACGTCATGCGTCATAAGGTAATACTATATAACGTTATACGCTATTACGTAATAGTATATAACGTTATGCGTCAGAAGGTAATACTATATAACGTTATATGTTATAACGTAATAATATATAACGTTATATGTTATAACGTAATAGTATATAACGTTATACGTTATACGTTATTACGTAATAGTATATAAAGTTATACGTTATACGTTATTACGTAATAGTATATAACGTTATACGTTATTACGTAATAGTATATAACGTTATACGTTATACGTCATTACGTAATAGTATATAACGTTATACGTTATTATGTAAGAGTATAAAACGTTATACGTTATTACGTAATAGTATATAACGTTATACGTTATACGTTATAAGGTAATATTAAATAACGTTACACGTAATAAGGAAACACTACATAACGTTATGCGTCATAAGGTAAAACTATATAACGTTATACGTTATTACGTAACAGCATATAACGTTATACGTTATACGTTATTACGTAATAGTATATAACGTTATACGTTATTATGTAAGAGTATATAACGTTATACGTTATCACGTAATAGTATATAACGTTATACGTTATTACGTAATAGTATATAACGTTATACGTTATACGTCATTAAGTAATAGTATATAACGTTATACGTTATACGTTATTACGTAATAGTATATAACGTTATACGTTATTATGTAATAGTATATAACGTTAAACGTTATTTCGTAACATTATAGAACGTTATACGTTATTACGTAATTGTATATAACGTTATACGTTATAACATCATAGTATATAACGTTATACATTATAAGGTAATACTACACAACGTTATACGTCATAAGGTAATACTATATAACGTTATACGTTATTACTTAATAGTGTACGAGGTTTTAAGTTAGTACCGAATAATATATAACGTTATACGATATAACGTAATAGTATATAACGTTATACGTTATAAGGTAATACTACATAACATTATGCGTCATAAGGTAATACTACACAACGTTATACGTCATAAGGTAATACTATGTAACGTTATACGTTATTACGTAATAGTATATAACGTTATACGTTATTACATAATCGTGTATAAAGTTATTAGTACGTAATAGTATATAACGTTATACGTTATACTTTATAAGGTAATATTACATAAAGTGATACGTTACACGTTACAAGGTAATATTAAATAACGTTACACGTAATAAGGAAGCACTACATAACGTTATGCGTCATAAGGTAATACTATATAACGTTATACGTTATTACTTAATAGTGTAGGAGGTTTTAAGTTACTACCGAATAGTATATAACGTTATACGATATAACGTAATAGTATATAACGTTATACGATATAACGTAATAGTATATAACGTTATACATTATAAGGTAATACTACACAACGTTATACGTCATAAGGTAATACTATGTTACGTTATACGTTATAACGTAATAGTATATAACGTTAGACGTTATTACGTAATAGTATATAAAGTTATACGTTATACGTTATTACGTAATAGCATATAACGTTATACGTTATTATTTAATAGTATATAACGTTATACGTTATACGACATTACGTAATAGTATATAACGTTATACGTTATTATGTAAGAGTATAAAACGTTATACGTTATTACGTAATAGTATATAACGTTATACGTCATAATGAAATAGTATATAACGTTAGGACGTTATTACGTAATAGTATATAACGTTATACGTTATTACGTAATAGTATATAACGTTATGCGTCATAAGGTAATACTATATAACGTTATACGTTATTACGTAATAGTATATAACGTTATACGTTATACGTTATTACGTAATAGTATATAACGTTATACGTTATACGTTATTACGTAATAGTATATAACGTTATACGTTATACGTTATTACGTAATAGTATATAACGTTATACGTTATTATGTAATAATATATAACGTTATACGTTATTACGTAATAATATATAACGTTATACGTTATTACGTAATAGTATATAACGTATTACGTTATTACGTAATAGTATATAACGTTATACGTTATTACGTAATAGTATATAACATTATACGTTATTACGTAATAGTATATAACGTTATACGTTATTACGTAATAGTATATAACGTTATGCGTCATAAGGTAATACTATATAACGTTATACGTTATTACGTAATAGTATATAACGTTATACGTTATTATGTAATAGTATATAACGCTATACGTTATTACGTAATTATATATAACGTTATACGTTATTACGTAATAGTATATAACGTTATACGTTATTACGTAATAGTATATAACGTTATACGCTATTATGTAATAGCATATAACGTTATACGCTATTACGTAATAGCATATAACGTTATACGTTATTACGTAATAGTATATAACGTTATACGTTATTACGTAATAGTATATAACGTTATACGTTATTACGTAATAGTATATAACGTTATACGTTATTACTTAATCGTGTATAAAGTTATTAGTACGTAATAGTATATAACGTTATACGTTATACGTTATAAGGTAATATTAAATAACGTTACACGTAATAAGGAAACACTACATAACGTTATGCGTCATAAGGTAAAACTATATAACGTTATACGTTATTACGTAACAGTATATAACGTTATACGTTATACGTTATTACGTAATAGTATATGACGTTATACGTTATTATGTAAGAGTATATAACGTTATACGTTATCACGTAATAGTATATAACGTTATACGTTATTACGCAATAGTATATAACGTTATACGTTATACGTTATTAAGTAATAGTATATAACGTTATACGTTATACGTTATTACGTAATAGTATATAACGTTATACGTTATTATGTAATAGTATATAACGTTAAACGTTATTTCGTAACATTATAGAACGTTATACGTTATTACGTAATTGTATATAACGTTATACGTTATAACATCATAGTATATAACGTTATACATTATAAGGTAATACTACACAACGTTATACGTCATAAGGTAATACTATATAACGTTATACGTTATTACTTAATAGTGTACGAGGTTTGAAGTTAGTACCGAATAATATATAACGTTATACGATATAACGTAATAGTATATAACGTTAGACGTTATACGTTATTACGTAATAGTATATAACGTTATGCGACATAAGGTAATACTATATAACGTTATACGTTATTACGTAATAGTATATAACGTTATGCGTCATAAGGTAATACTATATAACGTTATACGTTATTACGTAATAGTATATAACGTTATACGTTATTATGTAATAGTATATAACGCTATACGTTATTACGTAATTATATATAACGTTATACGTTATTACGTAATAGTATATAACGTTATACGTTATACGTTATTACGTAACAGTATATAACGTTATACGTTATACGTTATTACGTAATAGTATATAACGTTATACGTTATACGTTATTACGTAATAGTATATAACGTTATACGCTATTATGTAATAGCATATAACGTTATACGCTATTATGTAATAGCATATAACTTTATACGTTATTACGTAATAGCATATAACTTTATACGTTATTACGTAATAGTATATAACGTTATACGTTATTACGTAATACTATATAACGTTATACGTTATTACTTAATCGTGTATAAAGTTATTAGTACGTAATAGTATATAACGTTATACGTTATACGTTATAAGGAAATATTAAATAACGTTACACGTAATAAGGAAACACTACATAACGTTATGCGTCATAAGGTAAAACTATATAACGTTATACGTTATTACGTAATAGTATATAACGTTATACGTTATTATGTAATAGTATATAACGTTAAACGTTATTTCGTAACATTATAGAACGTTATACGTTATTACGTAATTGTACATAACGTTATACGTTATAACATCATAGTATATAACGTTATACTTTATAAGGTAATACTACACAACGTTATACGTCATAAGGTAATACTATATAACGTTATACGTTATTACTTAATAGTGTACGAGGTTTTAAGTTAGTACCGAATAATATATAACGTTATACGATATAACGTAATAGTATATAACGTTATACGTTACAAGGTAATACTACATAACGTTATGCGTCATAAGGTAATACTACACAACGTTATACGTCATAAGGTAATACTATGTAACGTTATACGTTATTACGTAATAGTATATAACGTTATACGTTATTACATAATCGTGTATAAAGTTATTAGTACGTAATAGTATATAACGTTATACGTTATACTTTATAAGGTAATATTACATAAAGTGATACGTTACACGTTACAAGGTAATATTAAATAACGTTACACGTAATAAGGAAGCACTACATAACGTTATGCGTCATAAGGTAATACTATATAACGTTATACGTTATTACTTAATAGTGTACGAGGTTTTAAGTTAGAACCGAATAGTATATAACGTTATACGATATAACGTAATAGTATATAACGTTATACGATATAACGTAATAGTATATAACGTTATACATTATAAGGTAATACTACACAACGTTATACGTCATAAGGTAATACTATGTTACGTTATACGTTATAACGTAATAGTATATAACGTTAGACGTTATTACGTAATAGTATATAAAGTTATACGTTATACGTTATTACGTAATAGCATATAACGTTATACGTTATTATTTAATAGTATATAACGTTATACGTTATTACGTAATTATATATAACGTTATACGTTATTACGTAATAGTATATAACGATATACGTTATTACGTAATAGTATATAGCGTTATACGTTATTACGTAATAGTACATAACGTTATACGTTATTACGTAATATTATATAACGTTATACGTTATTACGTAATAGTATATAACGTTATGCGTCATAAGGTAATACTATATAACGTTATACGTTATTACGTAATAGTATATAACGTTATACGTTATTATGTAATAGTATATAACGTTATACGTTATTACGTAATAGTATATAACGTTAGACGTTATACGTTATTACGTAATAGTATATAACGTTATGCGTCATAAGGTAATACTATATAACGTTATACGTTATTACGTAATAGTATATAACGTTATGCGTCATAAGGTAATACTATATAACGTTATACGTTATTACGTAATAGTATATAACGTTATACGTTATTATGTAATAGTATATAACGCTATACGTTATTACGTAATTATATATAACGTTATACGTTATTACGTAATAGTATATAACGTTATACGTTATTACGTAATAGTATATAGCGTTATACGTTATTACGTAATAGTATATAACGTTATACGTTATACGTTATTACGTAATAGTATATAACGTTATACGCTATTATGTAATAGCATATAACGTTATACGCTATTATGTAATAGCATATAACTTTATACGTTATTACGTAATAGCATATAACTTTATACGTTATTACGTAATAGTATATAACGTTATACGTTATTACGTAATACTATATAACGTTATACGTTATTACTTAATCGTGTATAAAGTTATTAGTACGTAATAGTATATAACGTTATACGTTATACGTTATAAGGAAATATTAAATAACGTTACACGTAATAAGGAAACACTACATAACGTTATGCGTCATAAGGTAAAACTATATAACGTTATACGTTATTACGTAATAGTATATAACGTTATACGTTATTATGTAATAGTATATAACGTTAAACGTTATTTCGTAACATTATAGAACGTTATACGTTATTACGTAATTGTACATAACGTTATACGTTATAACATCATAGTATATAACGTTATACTTTATAAGGTAATACTACACAACGTTATACGTCATAAGGTAATACTATATAACGTTATACGTTATTACTTAATAGTGTACGAGGTTTTAAGTTAGTACCGAATAATATATAACGTTATACGATATAACGTAATAGTATATAACGTTATACGTTACAAGGTAATACTACATAACGTTATGCGTCATAAGGTAATACTACACAACGTTATACGTCATAAGGTAATACTATGTAACGTTATACGTTATTACGTAATAGTATATAACGTTATACGTTATTACATAATCGTGTATAAAGTTATTAGTACGTAATAGTATATAACGTTATACGTTATACTTTATAAGGTAATATTACATAAAGTGATACGTTACACGTTACAAGGTAATATTAAATAACGTTACACGTAATAAGGAAGCACTACATAACGTTATGCGTCATAAGGTAATACTATATAACGTTATACGTTATTACTTAATAGTGTACGAGGTTTTAAGTTAGAACCGAATAGTATATAACGTTATACGATATAACGTAATAGTATATAACGTTATACGATATAACGTAATAGTATATAACGTTATACATTATAAGGTAATACTACACAACGTTATACGTCATAAGGTAATACTATGTTACGTTATACGTTATAACGTAATAGTATATAACGTTAGACGTTATTACGTAATAGTATATAAAGTTATACGTTATACGTTATTACGTAATAGCATATAACGTTATACGTTATTATTTAATAGTATATAACGTTATACGTTATTACGTAATTATATATAACGTTATACGTTATTACGTAATAGTATATAACGATATACGTTATTACGTAATAGTATATAGCGTTATACGTTATTACGTAATAGTATATAACGTTATACGTTATTACGTAATATTATATAACGTTATACGTTATTACGTAATAGTATATAACGTTATGCGTCATAAGGTAATACTATATAACGTTATACGTTATTACGTAATAGTATATAACGTTATACGTTATTATGTAATAGTATATAACGTTATACGTTATTACGTAATAGTATATAACGTTAGACGTTATACGTTATTACGTAATAGTATATAACGTTATGCGTCATAAGGTAATACTATATAACGTTATACGTTATTACGTAATAGTATATAACGTTATGCGTCATAAGGTAATACTATATAACGTTATACGTTATTACGTAATAGTATATAACGTTATACGTTATTATGTAATAGTATATAACGCTATACGTTATTACGTAATTATATATAACGTTATACGTTATTACGTAATAGTATATAACGTTATACGTTATTACGTAATAGTATATAGCGTTATACGTTATTACGTAATAGTATATAACGTTATACGTTATTACGTAATAGTATATAACGTTATACGTTATACGGTTATTACGTAATAGTATATAACGTTATACGTTATACGTTATACGTTATTACGTAATAGTATATAACGTTATACGTTATACGTTATTACGTAATAGTATATAATGTTATACGCTATTATGTAATAGCATATAACGTTATACGCTATTATGTAATAGCATATAACTTTATACGTTATTACGTAATAGTATATAACGTTATACGTTATTACGTAATAGTATATAACGTTATACGTTATTACGTAATAGTATATAACGTTATACGTTATTACTTAATCGTGTATAAAGTTATTAGTACGTAATAGTATGTAACGTTATACGTTATACGTTATAAGGTAATAGTATATAACGTTATACGTTATTACGTAATAGTATATAACGTTATACGTTATTATGTAATAGTATATAACGTTAAACGTTATTTCGTAACATTATAGAACGTTATACGTTATTACGTAATTGTACATAACGTTATACGTTATAACATCATAGTATATAACGTTATACATTATAAGGTAATACTACACAACGTTATACGTCATAAGGTAATACTATATAACGTTATACGTTATTACTTAATAGTGTACGAGGTTTTAAGTTAGTACCGAATAATATATAACGTTATACGATATAACGTAATAGTATATAACGTTATACGTTATTTCGTAACATTATAGAACGTTATACGTTATTACGTAATTGTATATAACGTTATACGTTATAACATCATAGTATATAACGTTATACATTATAATGTAATACTACACAACGTTATACGTCATAAGGTAATACTATATAACGTTATACGTTATTACTTAATAGTGTACGAGGTTTTAAGTTAGTACCGAATAATATATAACGTTATACGATATAACGTAATAGTATATAACGTTAGACGTTATACGTTATTACGTAATAGTATATAACGTTATGCGTCATAAGGTAATACTATATAACGTTATACGTTATTAGGTAATAGTATATAACGTTATGCGTCATAAGGTAATACTATATAATGTTATACGCTATTATGTAATAGCATATAACGTTATACGCTATTATGTAATAGCATATAACTTTATACGTTATTACGTAATAGTATATAACGTTATACGTTATTACGTAATAGTATATAACGTTATACGTTATTACGTAATAGTATATAACGTTATACGTTATTACTTAATCGTGTATAAAGTTATTAGTACGTAATAGTATATAACGTTATACGTTATACGTTATAAGGTAATATTAAATAACGTTACACGTAATAAGGAAACACTACATAACGTTATGCGTCATAAGGTAAAACTATATAACGTTATACGTTATTACGTAACAGTATATAACGTTATACGTTATACGTTATTACGTAATAGTATATAACGTTATACGTTATTATGTAAGAGTATATAACGTTATACGTTATCACGTAATAGTATATAACGTTATACGTTATTACGTAATAGTATATAACGTTATACGTTATACGTTATTAAGTAATAGTATATAACGTTATACGTTATACGTTATTACGTAATAGTATATAACGTTATACGTTATTATCTAATAGTATATAACGTTAAACGTTATTTCGTAACATTATAGAACGTTATACGTTATTACGTAATTGTACATAACGTTATACGTTATAACATCATAGTATATAACGTTATACATTATAAGGTAATACTACACAACGTTATACGTCATAAGGTAATACTATATAACGTTATACGTTATTACTTAATAGTGTACGAGGTTTTAAGTTAGTACCGAATAATATATAACGTTATACGATATAACGTAATAGTATATAACGTTATACGTTATAAGGTAATACTACATAACGTTATGCGTCATAAGGTAATACTACACAACGTTATACGTCATAAGGTAATACTATGTAACGTTATGCGTTATTACGTAATAGTATATAACGTTATACGTTATTACATAATCGTGTATAAAGTTATTAGTACGTAATAGTATATAACGTTATACGTTATACTTTATAAGGTAATATTACATAAAGTGATACGTTACACGTTACAAGGTAATATTAAATAACGTTACACGTAATAAGGAAGCACTACATAACGTTATGCGTCATAAGGTAATACTATATAACGTTATACGTTATTACTTAATAGTGTACGAGGTTTTAAGTTAGTACCGAATAGTATATAACGTTATACGATATAACGTAATAGTATATAACGTTATACATTATAAGGTAATACTACACAACGTTATACGTCATAAGGTAATACTATGTTACGTTATACGTTATAACGTAATAGTATATAACGTTATACGTTATTACGTAATAGTATATAAAGTTATACGTTATACGTTATTACGTAATAGCATATAACGTTATACGTTATTATTTAATAGTATATAACGTTATACGTTATTACGTAATTATATATAACGTTATACGTTATTACGTAATAGTATATAACGTTATACGTTATTACGTAATAGTATATAGCGTTATACGTTATTACGTAATAGTATATAACGTTATACGTTATTACGTAATAGTATATAACGTTATACGTTATTACGTAATAGTATATAACGTTATGCGTCATAAGGTAATGCTATATAACGTTATACGTTATTACGTAATAGTATATAACGTTATACGTTATTATGTAATAGTATATAACGTTATACGTTATTACGTAGTAGTATATAATGTTATACGTTATTACGTAATAGTATATAACTTTATACGTTATTACGTAATAGTATATAGCGTTATACGTTATTTCGTAACATTATAGAACGTTATACGTTATGACGTAATTGTATATAACGTTATACGTTATAACATCATAGTATATAACGTTATACATTATAAGGTAATACTACACAACGTTATACGTCATAAGGTAATACTATATAACGTTATACGTTATTACTTAATAGTGTACGAGGTTTTAAGTTAGTACCGAATAATATATAACGTTATACGATATAACGTAATAGTATATAACGTTAGACGTTATACGTTATTATGTAATAGTATATAACGTTATGCGTCATAAGGTAATACTATATAACGTTATACGTTATTACGTAATAGTATATAACGTTATGCGTCATAAGGTAATACTATATAACGTTATACGTTATTACGTAATAGTATATAACGTTATACGTTATTATGTAATAGTATATAACGCTATACGTTATTACGTAATTATATATAACGTTATACGTTATTACGTAATAGTATATAACGTTATACGTTATTACGTAATAGTATATAGCGTTATACGTTATTACGTAATAGTATATAGCGTTATACGTTATTACGTAATAGTATATAACGTTATACGTTATACGGTTATTACGTAATAGTATATAACGTTATACGTTATACGTTATTACGTAATAGTATATAACGTTATACGTTATACGTTATTACGTAATAGTATATAACGTTATACGTTATACGTTATTACGTAATAGTATATAATGTTATACGCTATTATGTAATAGCATATAACGTTATACGCTATTATGTAATAGCATATAACTTTATATGTTATTACGTAATAGTATATAACGTTATACGTTATTACGTAATAGTATATAACGTTATACGTTATTACGTAATAGTATATAACGTTATACGTTATTACTTAATCGTGTATAAAGTTATTAGTACGTAATAGTATATAACGTTATACGTTATACGTTATAAGGTAATATTAAATAACGTTACACGTAATAAGGAAACACTACATAACGTTATGCGTCATAAGGTAAAACTATATAACGTTATACGTTATTACGTAACAGTATATAACGTTATACGTTATACGTTATTACGTAATAGTATATAACGTTATACGTTATTATGTAAGAGTATATAACGTTATACGTTATCACGTAATAGTATATAACGTTATACGTTATTACGTAATAGTATATAACGTTATACGTTATACGTTATTAAGTAATAGTATATAACGTTATACGTTATACGTTATTACGTAATAGTATATAACGTTATACGTTATTATGTAATAGTATATAACGTTAAACGTTATTTCGTAACATTATAGAACGTTATACGTTATTACGTAATTGTACATAACGTTATACGTTATAACATCATAGTATATAACGTTATACATTATAAGGTAATACTACACAACGTTATACGTCATAAGGTAATACTATATAACGTTATACGTTATTACTTAATAGTGTACGAGGTTTTAAGTTAGTACCGAATAATATATAACGTTATACGATATAACGTAATATTATATAACGTTATACGTTATTACGTAATAGTATATAACGTTATACGTTATTACTTAATCGTGTATAAAGTTATTAGTACGTAATAGTATATAACGTTATACGTTATACGTTATAAGGTAATATTAAATAACGTTACACGTAAAAAGGAAACACTACATAACGTTATGCGTCATAAGGTAAAACTATATAACGTTATACGTTATTACGTAATAGTATATAACGTTATACGTTATTACTTAATCGTGTATAAAGTTATTAGTACGTAATAGTATATAACGTTATACGTTATACGTTATAAGGTAATATTAAATAACGTTACACGTAATAAGGAAACACTACATAACGTTATGCGTCATAAGGTAAAACTATATAACGTTATACGTTATTACGTAATAGTATATAACGTTATACGTTATACGTTATTAAGTAATAGTATATAACGTTATACGTTATACGTTATTACGTAATAGTATATGACGTTATACGTTATTATGTAATAGTATATAACGTTAAACGTTATTTCGTAACATTATAGAACGTTATACGTTATTACGTAATTGTACATAACGTTATACGTTATAACATCATAGTATATAACGTTATACATTATAAGGTAATACTACACAACGTTATACGTCATAAGGTAATACTATATAACGTTATACGTTATTACTTAATAGTGTACGAGGTTTTAAGTTAGTACCGAATAATATATAACGTTATACGATATAACGTAATAGTATATAACGTTATACGTTATAAGGTAATACTACATAACGTTATGCGTCATAAGGTAATACTACACAACGTTATACGTCATAAGGTAATACTATGTAACGTTATACGTTATTACGTAATAGTATATAACGTTATACGTTATACTTTATAAGGTAATATTACATAAAGTGATACGTTACACGTTACAAGGTAATATTAAATAACGTTACACGTAATAAGGAAGCACTACATAACGTTATGCGTCATAAGGTAATACTATATAACGTTATACGTTATTACTTAATAGTGTACGAGGTTTTAAGTTAGTACCGAATAGTATATAACGTTATACGATATAACGTAATAGTATATAACGTTATACATTATAAGGTAATACTACACAACGTTATACGTCATAAGGTAATACTATGTTACGTTATACGTTATAACGTAATAGTATATAACGTTATACGTTATTACGTAATAGTATATAAAGTTATACGTTATACGTTATTACGTAATAGCATATAACGTTATACGTTATTATTTAATAGTATATAACGTTATACGTTATTACGTAATTATATATAACGTTATACATTATTACGTAATAGTATATAACGTTATACGTTATTACGTAATAGTATATAGCGTTATACGTTATTACGTAATAGTATATAACGTTATACGTTATTACGTAATAGTATATAACGTTATACGTTATTACGTAATAGTATATAACGTTATGCGTCATAAGGTAATACTATATAACGTTATACGTTATTACGTAATAGTATATAACGTTATACGTTATTATGTAATAGTATATAACGTTATACGTTATTACGTAATATTATATAACGTTATACGTTATTACGTAATAGTATATAACTTTATACGTTATTACGTAATAGTATATAGCGTTATACGTTATTACGTAATAGTATATAACGTTATAGGTTATTACGTAATAGTATATAACGTTATACGGTATTAGGTAATAGTATATAACGTTATGCGACATAAGGTAATACTATATAACGTTATACGTTATTACGTAATAGTATATAACGTTATATGTTATACGTTATTACGTAATAGTATATAACGTTATACGTTATTACTTAATCGTGTATAAAGTTATTAGTACGTAATAGTATATTACGTTAGACGTTATACGTTATAAGGTAATATTACATAACGTGATACGTTACACGTTATAAGGTAATATTAAATAACGTTACACGTTATAAGGAAACACTAAATAACGTTATGCGTCATAAGGTAATACTATATAACGTTATACGTTATTACGTAATAGTATATAACGTTAGACGTTATACGTTATTACGTAATAGTATATAACGTTATGCGTCATAAGGTAATACTATATAACGTTATACGTTATTACGTAATAGTATATAACGTTATACGTTATTACGTAATAGTATATAACGTTATACGCTAGTACGTAATGGTGTATAACGTTATACGTTATTACGTAATAGTATATAACGTTATACGTTATTACGTAATAGTATATAACGTTATAAGTTATTACGTGATAGTATATAACTTTATACGTTATACGTTATTACATAATAGTATATAACGTTATACGTTATTACGTAATAGTATATAACGTTATACGTTATTACGTAATAGTATATAACGTTATACGTTATTACGTAATAGTATATAACGCTATACGTTATTACGTAATAGTATATAACGTTATGCGTCATAAGGTAATACTATATAACGTTATACGTTATTACGTAATAGTATATAACGTTATACGTTATTATGTAATAGTATATAACGTTAAACGTTATTTCGTAACATTATAGAACGTTATACGTTATTACGTAATTGTATATAACGTTATACGTTATTTCGTAACATTATAGAACGTTATACGTTATTACATAATTGTATATAACGTTATACGTTATACGTCATTACGTAATAGTATATAACGTTATACCTTATTATGTAAGAGTATATAACATTATACGTTATTACGTAGTAGTATATAACGTTATACGATATAACGTAATAGTATATAACGTTATACGTTATAAGGTATTACTACATAACGTTATGCGTCATAAGGTAATACTATATAACGTTATACGTTATTACGTAATAGTATATAACGTTATACGTTATACGTTATTACGTAATAGTATATAACGTTATACGTTATTACGTAACAGTATATAACGTTATACGTTATTATGTAAGAGTATATAACGCAACACGTTATTACGTAATAGTATATAACGTTATACGTTATTACGTAATAGTATATAACGTTATACGTTATACGTTATTACGTAATAGTATATAACGTTATACGTTATTATGTAATAGTATATAACGTTAAACGTTATTTCGTAACATTATAGAACGTTATACGTTATTACGTAATTGTATATAACGTTATACGTTATAACATCATAGTATATAACGTTATACATTATAAGGTAATACTACACAACGTTATACGTCATAAGGTAATACTATATAACGTTATACGTTATTACTTAATAGTGTACGAGGTTTTAAGTTAGTACCGAATAATATATAACGTTATACGATATAACGTAATAGTATATAACGTTATACGTTATAAGGTAATACTACATAACGTTATGCGTCATAAGGTAATACTATATAACGTTATACGTTATTACGTAATAGTATATAACGTTATACGTTATTACGTAATAGTATATGACGTTATACGGTATTACGTAATAGTATATAACGTTATACGTTATTACTTAATCGTGTATAAAGTTATTAGTACGTTATAGTATATAACGTTATACGTTATACGTTATAAGGTAATATTACATAAAGTGATACACGCTACACGTTACAGGGTAACGTTACACGTTATAAGGTAATATTAAATAACGTTACGCGTAATAAGGAAACACTACATAACGTTATGCGTCATAAGGTAATACTATATAACGTTATACGTTATTACGTAACAGTATATAACGTTATACGTTATACGTTATTACGTAATAGTATATAACGTTATACGTTATTATGTAAGAGTATATAACGTAACACGTTATTACGTAGTAGTATATAACGTTATACGTTATTACGTAATAGTATATAACGTTATACGTTATACGTTATTAAGTAATAGTATATAACGTTATACGTTATACGTTATTACGTAATAGTATATAACGTTATACGTTATTATGTAATAGTATATATCGTTATACGTTATTACGTAATAGTATATAACGTTATACGTTATTACTTAATCGTGTATTACGTTATACGTTATTACGTAATAGTATATAACGTTATACGTTATTACGTAATAGTATATAACGTTATACGTTATTACGTGATAGTATATAACGTTATACGTTATTACGTGATAGTATATAACGTTATACGTTATTAAGTAGTAGTATATAACGTTATACGTTATTACGTAATAGTATATAACGTTATACGTTTTTACGTAATATTATATAACGTTATACGTTATTACGTAATAGTATATAACGTTATACGTTATTACGTAATAGTATATAACGTTATACGTTATTACTTAATCGTGTATTACGTTATACGTTATTACGTAATAGTATATAACGTTATACGTTATTACGTAATAGTATATAACGTTATGCGTCATAAGGTAATACTGTATAACGTTATACGTTATTACTTAAAAGTTTACCAGGTTTTAAGTTAGTACCGAATAGTATATAACGTTATACGATATAACGTAATAGTATACAACGTTATACGTTATAAGGTAATACTACATAACGTTATGCGTCATAAGGTAATACTATATAACGTTATACGTTATTACGTAATAGTATATAACGTTATACGTTATTACTTAATAGTGTACAAGGTTTTAAGTTAGTGCCGAATAGTATATAACGTTATACGATAAAACGTAATAGTATATAACGTTATACATTATAAGGTAATACTACACAACGTTATACGTCATAAGGAAATACTATGTAACGTTATACGTTATTACGTAATAGTATATAACGTTATACGTTATTACATAATCATGTATAAAGTTATTAGTACGTAATAGTATATAACGTTATACGTTATACGTTATAAGGTAATATTACATAAAGTGACACGTTACACGTTACAAGGTAATATTAAATAACGTTACACGTTATAAGGAAACACTAAATAACGTTATGCGTCATAAGGTAATACTATGTAACGTTATACGTTATTACGTAATAGTATATAACGTTATGCGTCAGAAGGTAATACTATATAACGTTATACGTTATAACGTAATAGTATATAACGTTATACGTTATTACGTAATAGTATATAAAGTTATACGTTATACGTTATTACGTAATAGTATATAACGTTATACGTTATTATGAAATAGTATATAACGTTATACGTTATTACGTAATAGTATATAACGTCATTCGTCATAAGGTAATACTATATAACGTTATACGTTATTACGTAATAGTATATAACGTTATGCGTCAGAAGGTAATACTATATAACGTTATACGTTATTACGTAATAGTATATAACGTTATACGTTATTATGTAATAGTATATAACGTTATACGTTATTACGTAATAGTATATAACGTTATGCGTTATTACGTAATAGTATATAACTTTATACGTTATTACGTAATAGTATATAACGTTATACGGTATTACGTAATAGTATATAACGTTATACGTTATAAGGTAATACTACATAACGTTATGCGTCATAAGGTAATACTATATAACGTTATACGTTATTACGTAATAGTATATAACGTTATACGTTATAGGGTTATTACGTAATAGTATATAACGTTATACGTTATACGTTATTACGTAATAGTATTTAACGTTATACGTTATACGTTATTACGTAATAGTATATAACGTTATACGTTATACGTTATTACGTAATAGTATATAACGTTATACGCTATTACGTAATAGCATATAACGTTATACGTTATTACGTAATAGTATATAACGTTATACGTTATTACGTAATAGTATATATCGTTATACGTTATTACGTAATAGTATATAACGTTATACGTTATTACGTAATAGTATATAACGTTATACGGTATTACGTAATAGTATATAACGTTATACGTTATTACTTAATCGTGTATAAAGTTATTAGTACGTTATAGTATATAACGTTATACGTTATACGTTATAAGGTAATATTACATAAAGTGATACACGCTACACGTTACAGGGTAACGTTTCACGTTATAAGGTAATATTAAATAACGTTACGCGTAATAAGGAAACACTACATAACGTTATGCGTCATAAGGTAATACTATATAACGTTATACGTTATTACGTAACAGTATATAACGTTATACGTTATACGTTATTACGTAATAGTATATAACGTTATACGTTATTATGTAAGAGTATATAACGTAACACGTTATTACGTAATAGTATATAACGTTATACGTTATTATGTAATAGTATATAACGTTAAACGTTATTTCGTAACATTATAGAACGTTATACGTTATTACGTAATTGTATATAACGTTATACGTTATAACATCATAGTATATAACGTTATACATTATAAGGTAATACTACACAACGTTATACGTCATAAGGTAATACTATATAACGTTATACGTTATTACTTAATAGTGTACGAGGTTTTAAGTTAGTTTCCGAATAATATATAACGTTATACGATATAACGTAATAGTATATAACGTTATACGTTATAAGGTAATACTACATAACGTTATGCGTCATAACGTAATACTATGTAACGTTATACGTTATTACGTAATAGTATATAACGTTATACGTTATTACATAATCGTGTATAAAGTTATTAGTACGTAATAGTATATAACGTTATACGTTATACGTTATAAGGTAATATTACATAAAGTGATACGTTACACGTTACAAGGTAATATTAAATAACGTTACACGTTATAAGGAAACACTAAATAACGTTATGCGTCATAAGGTAATACTATATAACGTTATACGTTATTACGTAATAGTATATAACGTTATACGTTATACGTTATTACGGAATAGTATATAACGTTATACGTTATACGTTATTACGTAATAGTATATAACGTTATACGTTATTATTTAATCGTACATAACGTTATACGTTATTACGTAATAGTATATAACGCTACACGTTATTATGAAATAGTATATAACGTTATAGGTTATTACGTAATAGTATATAACGTTATACGGTATTAGGTAATAGTATATAACGTTATGCGACATAAGGTAATACTATATAACGTTATACGTTATTACGTAATAGTATATAACGTTATATGTTATACGTTATTACGTAATAGTATATAACGTTATGCGTCATAAGGTAATACTATATAACGTTATACGTTATTACGTAATAGTATATAACGTTATAAGTTATTACGTAATAGTATATAACGTTATACGCTAGTACGTAATGGTGTATCACGTTATACGTTATTACGTAATAGTATATAACGTTATACGTTATTACGTAATAGTATATAACGTTATAAGTTATTACGTGATAGTATATAACTTTATACGTTATACGTTATTACATAATAGTATATAACGTTATACGTTATTACGTAATAGTATATAACGTTATACGTTATTATTTAATCGTACATAACGTTATACGTTATTACGTAATAGTATATAACGCTACACGTTATTATGAAATAGTATATAACGTTATAGGTTATTACGTAATAGTATATAACGTTATACGGTATTAGGTAATAGTATATAACGTTATGCGACATAAGGTAATACTATATAACGTTATACGTTATTACGTAATAGTATATAACGTTATATGTTATACGTTATTACGTAATAGTATATAACGTTATGCGTCATAAGGTAATACTATATAACGTTATACGTTATTACGTAATAGTATATAACGTTATAAGTTATTACGTAATAGTATATAACGTTATACGCTAGTACGTAATGGTGTATCACGTTATACGTTATTACGTAATAGTATATAACGTTATACGTTATTACGTAATAGTATATAACGTTATAAGTTATTACGTGATAGTATATAACTTTATACGTTATACGTTATTACATAATAGTATATAACGTTATACGTTATTACGTAATAGTATATAACGTTATACGTTATTACGTGATAGTATATAACTTTATACGTTATACGTTATTACATAATAGTATATAACGTTATACGTTATTACGTAATAGTATATAACGTTATACGTTATTACGTAATAGTATATAACGTTATACGTTATTACGTGATAGTATATAACTTTATACGTTATACGTTATTACATAATAGTATATAACGTTATACGTTATTACGTAATAGTGTATAACGTTATACGTTATTACGTAATTGTATATAACGTTATACGTTATAACATCATAGTATATAACGTTATACATTATAAGGTAATACTACACAACGTTATACGTCATAAGGTAATACTATATAACGTTATACGTTATTACTTAATAGTGTACGAGGTTTTAAGTTAGTACCGAATAATATATAACGTTATACGATATAACGTAATAGTATATAACGTTATACGTTATAAGGTAATACTACATAACGTTATGCGTCATAAGGTAATAATATATAACGTTATACGTTATAACGTAATAGTATATAACGTTATACGTTATTACGTAAGAGTATATAAAGTTATACGTTATACGTTCTTTCGTAATAGCATATAACGTTATACGTTATTATTTAATAGTATATAACGTTATACGTTATTACGTAATAGTACATAACGTCATGCGTCATAAGGTAATACTATATAACGTTATACGTTATTACGTAATAGTATATAACGTTATGCGTCAGAAGGTAATACTATATAACGTTATATGTTATAATGTAATAGTATATAAAGTTATACGTTATACGTTATTACGTAATAGTATATAAAGTTATACGTTATACGTTATTACGTAATAGTATATAACGTTATACGTTATTATGAAATAGTATATAACGTTATACGTTATTACGTAATAGTATATAACGTTATACGTTATACGTTATTACGTAATAGTATATAAAGTTATACGTTATACGTTATTACGTAATAGTATATAACGTTATACGTTATACGTCATTACGTAATAGTATATAACGTTATACGTTATTATGTAAGAGTATATAACGTTATACGTTATTACGTAATAGTATATAATGTTATACGTTATTATGAAATAGTATATAGCGTTATACGTTATTACGTAATAGTATATAACGTTATACGTTATTACATAATAGTATATAACGTTATGCGTCATAAGGTAATACTATATAACGTTATACACTGTTACGTAATAGTATATAACGTTATACGTTATTACGTAATAGTAAATAGCGTTATACGTTATCACGTAATAGTATATAACGTTATACGTTATTACGTAATAGTATATAACGTTATACGTTATTACGTAATAGTATATAACGTTATGCGTCATAAGGTAATACTATATAACGTTATACACTGTTACGTAATAGTATATAACGTTATACGTTATTACGTAATAGTATATAACGTTATACGTTATTACGTAATAGTATATAGCGTTATACGTTATCACGTAATAGTATATAACGTTATACGTTATACGTTATTACGTAATAGTATATAACGTTATACGTTATTACATAATCGTGTATAAAGTTATTAGTACGTAATAGTATATAACGTTATACGTTATACGTTGTAAGGTAATATTACATAACGTGATACGTTACACGTTATAAGGTAATATTAAATAACGTTACACGTTATAAGGAAATACTACATAACGTTATGCGTCATAAGGTAATACTATATATCGTTATACGTTATTACGTAATAGTATATAACGTTAGACGTTATACGTTATTACGTAATAGTATATAACGTTATACGTTATTATGTAATAGTATATAACGTTATACGTTATTACGTAATAGTATATAACGTTATACGTTATTATGAAATAGTATATAACGTTATACGTTATTACGTAATAGTGTATTACGTTATACGTTATTACGTAATAGTATATAACGTTATACGTTATTACGTAATAGTATATAACGTTATGCGTCATAAGGTAATACTATATAACGTTATACGTTATTACGTAATAGTATATATCGTTATACGTTATTACGTAATAGTATATAACGTTATACGCTAGTACGTAATAGTGTATAACGTTATACGTTATTACGTAATAGTATATAACGTTATACGTTATTACGTAATAGTATATAACGTTATACGTTATTGCGTAATAGTATATAACGTTATACGTTATACGTTATTACATAATAGTATATAACGTTATACGTTATTATTTAATAGTATATAACGTTATACGTTATTACGTAATGGTATATAACGTTATACGTTATTACGTAATAGTATATAACGTTATACGTTATTACGTAATAGTATATAACGTTATACGTTATTACTTAATCGTGTATAAAGTTATTAGTACGTAATAGTATATAACGTTATACGTTATACGTTATAAGGTAATATTACATAAAGTGATACACGTTACACGTTACAGGGTAACGTTACAAGTTATAAGGTAATATTAAATAACGTTACGCGTAATAAGGAAACACTACATAACGTTATGCGTCATAAGGTAATACTATATAACGTTATACGTTATTACGTAACATTATATAACGTTATACGTTATACGTTATTACGTAATAGTATATAACGTTATACGTTATTATGTAAGAGTATATAACGTTATACGTTATTACGTAATAGTATATAACGTTATACGTTATTACGTAATAGTATATAACGTTATACGTTATACGTTATTAAGTAATAGTATATAACGTTATACGTTATACGTTATTACGTAATAGTATATAACGTTATACGTTATTATGTAATAGTATATAGCGTTAAACGTTATTTCGTAACATTATAGAACGTTATACGTTATTACGTAATTGTATATAACGTTATACGTTATAACATCATAGTATATAACGTTATACATTACAAGGTATTACTACACAACGTTATACGTCATAAGGTAATACTATATAACGTTATACGTTATTACTTAATAGTGTACGAGGTTTTAAGTTAGTACCGAATAATATATAACGTTATACGATATAACGTAATAGTATATAACGTTATACGTTATAAGGTAATACTACATAACGTTATGCGTCATAAGGTAATACTATATAACGTTATACGTTATTACGTAATCGTATATAACGTTATACGTTATTACTTAATAGTGTACAAGGTTTTAAGTTAGTACCGAATAGTATATAACGTTATAAGATATAACGTAATAGTATATAACGTTATACATTATAAGGTAATACTACACAACGTTATACGTCATAAGGTAATACTATGTAACGTTATACGTCATTACGTAATAGTATATAACGTTATACGTTATTACATATTCGTGTATAAAGTTATTAGTACGTAATAGTATATAACGTTATACGTTATACGTTATAAGGTAATATTACATAAAGTGATACGTTACACGTTACAAGGTAATATTAAATAACGTTACACGTTATAAGGAAACACTAAATAACGTTATGCGTCATAAGGTAATACTATATAACGTTATACGTTATTACGTAATAGTATATAACGTTATACGTTATACGTTATTACGTAATAGTATATAACGTTATACGTTAATACATAATCGTGTATAAAGTTATTAGTACGTAATAGTATATAACGTTATACGTTATACGTTATAAGGTAATATTACATAACGTGATACGTTACACGTTATAAGGTAATATTAAATAACGTTACACGTTATAAGGAAATACTACATAACGTTATGCGTCATAAGGTAATACTATATATCGTTATACGTTATTACGTAATAGTATATAACGTTAGACGTTATACGTTATTACGTAATAGTATATAACGTTATACGTTATACGTTATTACGTAATAGTATATAACGTTATACGTTATTACGTAATAGTATATAACGTTATACGTTATTACGTAATAGTATATAACGTTATACGTTATTACGTAATAGTATATAACGTTATACGTTATTACGTAATAGTATATAACGTTATAGGGTTATTACGTAATATTATATAACGTTATACGTTATACGTTATTACGTAATAGTATATAACGTTATACGTTATACGTTATTAAGTAATAGTATATAACGTTATACGTTATTACGTAATAGTATATAACGTTATACGTTATTACGTAATAGTATATAACGTTATACGTTATTACGTAATAGTATATAACGTTATACGTTATTACGTAATAGTATATAACGTTATACGTTATTACGTAATAGTATATAACGTTATACGTTATTACTTAATCGTGTATAAAGTTATTAGTACGTAATAGTATATAACGTTATACGTTATACGTTATAAGGTAATATTACATAAAGTGATACACGTTACACGTTACAGGGTAACGTTACAAGTTATAAGGTAATATTAAATAACGTTACGCGTAATAAGGAAACACTACATAACGTTATGCGTCATAAGGTAATACTATATAACGTTATACGTTATTACGTAACATTATATAACGTTATACGTTATACGTTATTACGTAATAGTATATAACGTTATACGTTATTATGTAAGAGTATATAACGTTATACGTTATTACGTAATAGTATATAACGTTATACGTTATTACGTAATAGTATATAACGTTATACGTTATACGTTATTAAGTAATAGTATATAACGTTATACGTTATACGTTATTACGTAATAGTATATAACGTTATACGTTATTATGTAATAGTATATAGCGTTAAACGTTATTTCGTAACATTATAGAACGTTATACGTTATTACGTAATTGTATATAACGTTATACGTTATAACATCATAGTATATAACGTTATACATTACAAGGTATTACTACACAACGTTATACGTCATAAGGTAATACTATATAACGTTATACGTTATTACTTAATAGTGTACGAGGTTTTAAGTTAGTACCGAATAATATATAACGTTATACGATATAACGTAATAGTATATAACGTTATACGTTATAAGGTAATACTACATAACGTTATGCGTCATAAGGTAATACTATATAACGTTATACGTTATTACGTAATCGTATATAACGTTATACGTTATTACTTAATAGTGTACAAGGTTTTAAGTTAGTACCGAATAGTATATAACGTTATAAGATATAACGTAATAGTATATAACGTTATACATTATAAGGTAATACTACACAACGTTATACGTCATAAGGTAATACTATGTAACGTTATACGTCATTACGTAATAGTATATAACGTTATACGTTATTACATATTCGTGTATAAAGTTATTAGTACGTAATAGTATATAACGTTATACGTTATACGTTATAAGGTAATATTACATAAAGTGATACGTTACACGTTACAAGGTAATATTAAATAACGTTACACGTTATAAGGAAACACTAAATAACGTTATGCGTCATAAGGTAATACTATATAACGTTATACGTTATTACGTAATAGTATATAACGTTATACGTTATACGTTATTACGTAATAGTATATAACGTTATACGTTATTACTTAATCGTGTATAAAGTTATTAGTACGTAATAGTATATAACGTTATACGTTATACGTTATAAGGTAATATTACATAACGTGATACGTTACACGTTATAAGGTAATATTAAATAACGTTACACGTTATAAGGAAATACTACATAACGTTATGCGTCATAAGGTAATACTATATATCGTTATACGTTATTACGTAATAGTATATAACGTTAGACGTTATACGTTATTACGTAATAGTATATAACGTTATACGTTATACGTTATTACGTAATAGTATATAACGTTATACGTTATTACGTAATAGTATATAACGTTATACGTTATTACGTAATAGTATATAACGTTATACGTTATTACGTAATAGTATATAACGTTATAGGGTTATTACGTAATATTATATAACGTTATACGTTATACGTTATTACGTAATAGTATATAACGTTATACGTTATACGTTATTAAGTAATAGTATATAACGTTATACGTTATTACGTAATAGTATATAACGTTATACGTTATTACGTAATAGTATATAACGTTATACGGTATTACGTAATAGTATATAACGTTATTCGTTATAAGATAATACTACATAACGTTATGCGTCATAAGGTAATACTATATAACGTTATACGTTATTACGTAATAGTATATAACGTTATACGTTATAGGGTTATTACGTAATAGTATATAACGTTATACGTTATACGTTATTACGTAATAGTATTTAACGTTATACGTTATACGTTATTACGTAATAGTATTTAACGTTATACGTTATACGTTATTACGTAATAGTATATAACGTTATACGTTATACGTTATTACGTAATAGTATATAACGTTATACGCTATTATGTAATAGCATATAACGTTATACGTTATTACGTAATAGTATATAACGTTATACGTTATTACGTAATAGTATATAACGTTATACGTTATTACGTAATAGTATATATCGTTATACGTTATTACGTAATAGTATATAACGTTATACGTTATTACGTAATAGTATATAACGTTATACGGTATTACGTAATAGTATATAACGTTATACGTTATTACTTAATCGTGTATAAAGTTATTAGTACGTTATAGTATATAACGTTATACGTTATACGTTATAAGGTAATATTACATAAAGTGATACACGCTAGACGTTACAGGGTAACGTTTCACGTTATAAGGTAATATTAAATAACGTTACGCGTAATAAGGAAACACTACATAACGTTATGCGTCATAAGGTAATACTATATAACGTTATACGTTATTACGTAACAGTATATAACGTTATACGTTATACGTTATTACGTAATAGTATATAACGTTATACGTTATTATGTAAGAGTATATAACGTAACACGTTATTACGTAATAGTATATAACGTTATACGTTATTACGTAATAGTATATAACGTTATACGTTATACGTTATTAAGTAATAGTATATAACGTTATACGTTATACGTTATTACGTAATAGTATATAACGTTATACGTTATTATGTAATAGTATATAACGTTAAACGTTATTTCGTAACATTATAGAACGTTATACGTTATTACGTAATTGTATATAACGTTATACGTTATAACATCATAGTATATAACGTTATACATTATAAGGTAATACTACACAACGTTATACGTCATAAGGTAATACTATATAACGTTATACGTTATTACTTAATAGTGTACGAGGTTTTAAGTTAGTTTCCGAATAATATATAACGTTATACGATATAACGTAATAGTATATAACGTTATACGTTATAAGGTAATACTACATAACGTTATGCGTCATAACGTAATACTATGTAACGTTATACGTTATTACGTAATAGTATATAACGTTATACGTTATTACATAATCGTGTATAAAGTTATTAGTACGTAATAGTATATAACGTTATACGTTATACGTTATAAGGTAATATTACATAAAGTGATACGTTACACGTTACAAGGTAATATTAAATAACGTTACACGTTATAAGGAAACACTAAATAACGTTATGCGTCATAAGGTAATACTATATAACGTTATACGTTATTACGTAATAGTATATAACGTTATACGTTATACGTTATTACGGAATAGTATATAACGTTATACGTTATACGTTATTACGTAATAGTATATAACGTTATACGTTATTATTTAATCGTACATAACGTTATACGTTATTACGTAATAGTATATAACGCTACACGTTATTATGAAATAGTATATAACGTTATAGGTTATTACGTAATAGTATATAACGTTATACGGTATTAGGTAATAGTATATAACGTTATGCGACATAAGGTAATACTATATAACGTTATACGTTATTACGTAATAGTATATAACGTTATATGTTATACGTTATTACGTAATAGTATATAACGTTATGCGTCATAAGGTAATACTATATAACGTTATACGTTATTACGTAATAGTATATAACGTTATAAGTTATTACGTAATAGTATATAACGTTATACGCTAGTACGTAATGGTGTATCACGTTATACGTTATTACGTAATAGTATATAACGTTATACGTTATTACGTAATAGTATATAACGTTATAAGTTATTACGTGATAGTATATAACTTTATACGTTATACGTTATTACATAATAGTATATAACGTTATACGTTATTACGTAATAGTATATAACGTTATACGTTATTATTTAATCGTACATAACGTTATACGTTATTACGTAATAGTATATAACGCTACACGTTATTATGAAATAGTATATAACGTTATAGGTTATTACGTAATAGTATATAACGTTATACGGTATTAGGTAATAGTATATAACGTTATGCGACATAAGGTAATACTATATAACGTTATACGTTATTACGTAATAGTATATAACGTTATATGTTATACGTTATTACGTAATAGTATATAACGTTATGCGTCATAAGGTAATACTATATAACGTTATACGTTATTACGTAATAGTATATAACGTTATAAGTTATTACGTAATAGTATATAACGTTATACGCTAGTACGTAATGGTGTATCACGTTATACGTTATTACGTAATAGTATATAACGTTATACGTTATTACGTAATAGTATATAACGTTATAAGTTATTACGTGATAGTATATAACTTTATACGTTATACGTTATTACATAATAGTATATAACGTTATACGTTATTACGTAATAGTATATAACGTTATACGTTATTACGTGATAGTATATAACTTTATACGTTATACGTTATTATATAATAGTATATAACGTTATACGTTATTACGTAATAGTATATAACGTTATACGTTATTACGTAATAGTATATAACGTTATACGTTATTACGTGATAGTATATAACTTTATACGTTATACGTTATTACATAATAGTATATAACGTTATACGTTATTACGTAATAGTGTATAACGTTATACGTTATTACGTAATTGTATATAACGTTATACGTTATAACATCATAGTATATAACGTTATACATTATAAGGTAATACTACACAACGTTATACGTCATAAGGTAATACTATATAACGTTATACGTTATTACTTAATAGTGTACGAGGTTTTAAGTTAGTACCGAATAATATATAACGTTATACGATATAACGTAATAGTATATAACGTTATACGTTATAAGGTAATACTACATAACGTTATGCGTCATAAGGTAATAATATATAACGTTATACGTTATAACGTAATAGTATATAACGTTATACGTTATTACGTAAGAGTATATAAAGTTATACGTTATACGTTCTTTCGTAATAGCATATAACGTTATACGTTATTATTTAATAGTATATAACGTTATACGTTATTACGTAATAGTACATAACGTCATGCGTCATAAGGTAATACTATATAACGTTATACGTTATTACGTAATAGTATATAACGTTATGCGTCAGAAGGTAATACTATATAACGTTATATGTTATAATGTAATAGTATATAAAGTTATACGTTATACGTTATTACGTAATAGTATATAAAGTTATACGTTATACGTTATTACGTAATAGTATATAACGTTATACGTTATTATGAAATAGTATATAACGTTATACGTTATTACGTAATAGTATATAACGTTATGCGTCATAAGGTAATACTATATAACGTTATACACTGTTACGTAATAGTATATAACGTTATACGTTATTACGTAATAGTATATAACGTTATACGTTATTACGTAATAGTATATAGCGTTATACGTTATCACGTAATAGTATATAACGTTATACGTTATACGTTATTACGTAATAGTATATAACGTTATACGTTATTACATAATCGTGTATAAAGTTATTAGTACGTAATAGTATATAACGTTATACGTTATACGTTGTAAGGTAATATTACATAACGTGATACGTTACACGTTATAAGGTAATATTAAATAACGTTACACGTTATAAGGAAATACTACATAACGTTATGCGTCATAAGGTAATACTATATATCGTTATACGTTATTACGTAATAGTATATAACGTTAGACGTTATACGTTATTACGTAATAGTATATAACGTTATACGTTATTATGTAATAGTATATAACGTTATACGTTATTACGTAATAGTATATAACGTTATACGTTATTATGAAATAGTATATAACGTTATACGTTATTACGTAATAGTGTATTACGTTATACGTTATTACGTAATAGTATATAACGTTATACGTTATTACGTAATAGTATATAACGTTATGCGTCATAAGGTAATACTATATAACGTTATACGTTATTACGTAATAGTATATATCGTTATACGTTATTACGTAATAGTATATAACGTTATACGCTAGTACGTAATAGTGTATAACGTTATACGTTATTACGTAATAGTATATAACGTTATACGTTATTACGTAATAGTATATAACGTTATACGTTATTGCGTAATAGTATATAACGTTATACGTTATACGTTATTACATAATAGTATATAACGTTATACGTTATTATTTAATAGTATATAACGTTATACGTTATTACGTAATGGTATATAACGTTACACGTTATTACGTAATAGTATATAACGTTATACGTTATTACGTAATAGTATATAACGTTATACGTTATTACTTAATCGTGTATAAAGTTATTAGTACGTAATAGTATATAACGTTATACGTTATACGTTATAAGGTAATATTACATAAAGTGATACACGTTACACGTTACAGGGTAACGTTACAAGTTATAAGGTAATATTAAATAACGTTACGCGTAATAAGGAAACACTACATAACGTTATGCGTCATAAGGTAATACTATATAACGTTATACGTTATTACGTAACATTATATAACGTTATACGTTATACGTTATTACGTAATAGTATATAACGTTATACGTTATTATGTAAGAGTATATAACGTTATACGTTATTACGTAATAGTATATAACGTTATACGTTATTACGTAATAGTATATAACGTTATACGTTATACGTTATTAAGTAATAGTATATAACGTTATACGTTATACGTTATTACGTAATAGTATATAACGTTATACGTTATTATGTAATAGTATATAGCGTTAAACGTTATTTCGTAACATTATAGAACGTTATACGTTATTACGTAATTGTATATAACGTTATACGTTATAACATCATAGTATATAACGTTATACATTACAAGGTATTACTACACAACGTTATACGTCATAAGGTAATACTATATAACGTTATACGTTATTACTTAATAGTGTACGAGGTTTTAAGTTAGTACCGAATAATATATAACGTTATACGATATAACGTAATAGTATATAACGTTATACGTTATAAGGTAATACTACATAACGTTATGCGTCATAAGGTAATACTATATAACGTTATACGTTATTACGTAATCGTATATAACGTTATACGTTATTACTTAATAGTGTACAAGGTTTTAAGTTAGTACCGAATAGTATATAACGTTATAAGATATAACGTAATAGTATATAACGTTATACATTATAAGGTAATACTACACAACGTTATACGTCATAAGGTAATACTATGTAACGTTATACGTCATTACGTAATAGTATATAACGTTATACGTTATTACATATTCGTGTATAAAGTTATTAGTACGTAATAGTATATAACGTTATACGTGATACGTTATAAGGTAATATTACATAAAGTGATACGTTACACGTTACAAGGTAATATTAAATAACGTTACACGTTATAAGGAAACACTAAATAACGTTATGCGTCATAAGGTAATACTATATAACGTTATACGTTATTACGTAATAGTATATAACGTTATACGTTATACGTTATTACGTAATAGTATATAACGTTATACGTTAATACATAATCGTGTATAAAGTTATTAGTACGTAATAGTATATAACGTTATACGTTATACGTTATAAGGTAATATTACATAACGTGATACGTTACACGTTATAAGGTAATATTAAATAACGTTACACGTTATAAGGAAATACTACATAACGTTATGCGTCATAAGGTAATACTATATATCGTTATACGTTATTACGTAATAGTATATAACGTTAGACGTTATACGTTATTACGTAATAGTATATAACGTTATACGTTATACGTTATTACGTAATAGTATATAACGTTATACGTTATTATGTAATAGTATATAGCGTTAAACGTTATTTCGTAACATTATAGAACGTTATACGTTATTACGTAATTGTATATAACGTTATACGTTATAACATCATAGTATATAACGTTATACATTACAAGGTAATACTACACAACGTTATACGTCATAAGGTAATACTATATAACGTTATACGTTATTACTTAATAGTGTACGAGGTTTTAAGTTAGTACCGAATAATATATAACGTTATACGATATAACGTAATAGTATATAACGTTATACGTTATAAGGTAATACTACATAACGTTATGTGTCATCAGGTAATACTATATAACGTTATACGTTATTACGTAATCGTATATAACGTTATACGTTATTACTTAATAGTGTACAAGGTTTTAAGTTAGTACCGAATAGTATATAACGTTATAAGATATAACGTAATAGTATATAACGTTATACATTATAAGGTAATACTACACAACGTTATACGTCATAAGGTAATACTATGTAACGTTATACGTCATTACGTAATAGTATATAACGTTATACGTTATTACATATTCGTGTATAAAGTTATTAGTACGTAATAGTATATAACGTTATACGTTATACGTTATAAGGTAATATTACATAAAGTGATACGTTACACGTTACAAGGTAATATTAAATAACGTTACACGTTATAAGGAAACACTAAATAACGTTATGCGTCATAAGGTAATACTATATAACGTTATACGTTATTACGTAATAGTATATAACGTTATACGTTATACGTTATTACGTAATAGTATATAACGTTATACGTTATTACATAATCGTGTATAAAGTTATTAGTACGTAATAGTATATAACGTTATACGTTATACGTTATAAGGTAATATTACATAACGTGATACGTTACACGTTATAAGGTAATATTACATAACGTGATACGTTACACGTTATAAGGTAATATTAAATAACGTTACACGTTATAAGGAAATACTACATAACGTTATGCGTCATAAGGTAATACTATATATCGTTATACGTTATTACGTAATAGTATATAACGTTAGACGTTATACGTTATTACGTAATAGTATATAACGTTATACGTTATTATGTAATAGTATATAATGTTATACGTTATTACGTAATAGTATATAACGTTATACGTTATTATGAAATAGTATATAACGTTATACGTTATTACGTAATAGTGTATTACGTTATACGTTATTACGTAATAGTATATAACGTTATACGTTATTACGTAATAGTATATAACGTTATGGGTCATAAGGTAATACTATATAACGTTATACGTTATTACGTAATAGTATATATCGTTATACGTTATTACGTAATAGTATATAACGTTATACGCTAGTACGTAATAGTGTATAACGTTATACGTTATTACGTAATAGTATATAACGTTATACGTTATTACGTAATACTATATAACGTTATACGTTATTACGTGATAGTATATAACTTTATACGTTATACGATATTACATAATAGTATATAACGTTATACGTTATTATGTAATAGTATATAACGTTATACGTTATTTCGTAACATTATAGAACGTTATACGTTATTACGTAATTGTATATAACGTTATACGTTATACGTCATTACGTAATAGTATATAACGTTATACGTTATTATGTAAGAGTATATAACATTATACGTTATTACGTAATAGTATATAACGTTATACGTTATTATGAAATAGTATATAACGTTATACGTTATTACGTAATAGTATATAACGTTATACGTTATTATGAAATAGTATATAACGTTATACGTTATTACGTTATAGTGTATTACGTTATACGTTATTACGTAATAGTATATAACGTTATACGTTATTACGTAATAGTATATAACGTTATGCGTCATAAGGTAATACTATATAACGTTATACGTTATTACGTAATAGTATATAACGTTATACGTTATACGTTATTACGTAATAGTATATAACGTTATACGTTATTACGTAATAGTATATAACGTTATACGTTATTACGCAATAGTATATAACGTTATACGTTATTACGTAATAGTATATAACGTTATACGTTATTACTTAATCGTGTATAAAGTTATTAGTACGTAATAGTATATAACGTTATACGTTATACGTTGTAAGGTAATATTACATAACGTGATACGTTACACATTATAAGGTAATATTAAATAACGTTACACGTTATAAGGTAATACTACATAACGTTATGGGTCATAAGGTAATACTATGTAACGTTATACGTTATTACGTAATAGTATATAACGTTATACGTTATTACGTGATAGTATATAACTTTATACGTTATACGTTATTACATAATAGTATATAACGTTATACGTTATTATGTAATAGTATATAACGTTATACGTTATTTCGTAACATTATAGAACGTTATACGTTATGACGTAATTGTATATAACGTTATACGTTATACGTCATTACGTAATAGTATATAACGTTATAACTTATTATGTAAGAGTATATAACATTATACGTTATTACCTAATAGTATATAACGTTATACGTTATTATGAAATAGTATATAACGTTATACGTTATTACGTAATAGTATATAACGTTATACGTTATTACGTAATAGTATATAACGTTATACGTTATTACGTAATAGTATATAACGTTATACGTTATTACGTAATAGTATATAACGTTATGCGTCATAAGGTAATACTATATAACGTTATACGTTATTACGTAATAGTATATAACGTTATACGTTATACGTTATTACGTAATAGTATATAACGTTATACGTTATACGTTATAAGGTAATATTACATAAAGTGATACGTTACACGTTATAAGGTAATATTAAATAACGTTACACGTAATAAGGAAGCACTACATAACGTTATGCGTCATAAGGTAATACTATATAACGTTATACGTTATTACTTAATAGTGTACGAGGTTTTAAGTTAGTACCGAATAGTATATAACGTTATACGATATAACGTAATAGTATACAACGTTATACGTTATAAGGTAATACTACATAACGTTATGGGTCATAAGGTAATACTATGTAACGTTATACGTTATTACGTAATAGTATATAACGTTATACGTTATTACATAATCGTGTATAAAGTTATTAGTACGTAATAGTATATAACGTTATACGTTATTACGTAATAGTATATAACGTTATGCGTCATAAGGTAATACTATATAACGTTATACGTTATTACGTAATAGTATATAACGTTATACGTTATACGTTATTACGTAATAGAATATAACGTTATACGTTATACGTTATAAGGTAATATTACATAAAGTGATACGTTACACGTTACAAGGTAATATTAAATAACGTTACACGTTATAAGGAAACACTAAATAACGTTATGCGTCATAGGGTAATACTATGTAACGTTATACGTTATTATGTAATAGTATATAACGTTATGCGTCAGAAGGTAATACTATATAACGTTATACGTTATTACGTAATAGTATATAACGTCATGCGTCATAAGGTAATACTATATAACGTTATACGTTATTACGTAATAGTATATAACGTTATACGTTATTATGAAATAGTATATAACGTTATACGTTATTACGTATTAGTATATAACGTTATACGTTATACGTTATTACGTAATAGTATATAAAGTTATACGTTATACGTTATTACGTAATAGTATATAACGTTATACGTTATACGTTATTACGTAATAGTATATAACGTTATACGTTATACGTTATTACGTAATAGTATATAACGTTATACGCTATTATGTATTAGCATATAACGTTATACGTTATTACGTAATAGTATATAACGTCATACGTTATTACGTATTAGTATATAACGTTATACGTTATTACGTAATAGTATATAACGTTATACGTTATTACGTAATAGTATATAACGTTATACGTTATTACGTAATAGTATATAACGTTATACGTTATTACTTAATCGTGTATAAAGTTATTAGTACGTAATAGTATATAACGTTATACGTTATACGTTATAAGGTAATATTACATAAAGTGATACACGTTACACGGTACAGGGTAACGTTACACGTTATATGGTAATATTAAATAACGTTACGCGTAATAAGGAAACACTACATAACGTTATGCGTCATAAGGTAATACTATATAACGTTATACGTTATTACGTAACATTATATAACGTTATACGTTATACGTTATTACGTAATAGTATATAACGTTATACGTTATTATGTAAGAGTATATAACGTTATACGTTATTACGTAATAGTATATAACGTTATACGTTATTATGAAATAGTATATAGCGTTATACATTATTATGAAATAGTATATAACGTTATACGTTATTACGTAATAGTATATAACGTTATACGTTATTACGTAATAGTATATAGCGTTATACGTTATCACGTAATAGTATATAACGTTATACGTTATTACGTAATAGTATATAACGTTATACGTTATTACGTAATATTATATAACGTTAAGCGTCATAAGGTAATACTATATAACGTTATACGTTATTACGTAATAGTATATAACGTTATACGTTATTACGTAATAGTATATAACGTTATACGTTATACGTTATAAGGTAATATTACATAAAGTGATACACGTTACACGGTACAGGGTAACGTTACACGTTATATGGTAATATTAAATAACGTTACGCGTAATAAGGAAACACTACATAACGTTATGCGTCATAAGGTAATACTATATAACGTTATACGTTATTACGTAACATTATATAACGTTATACGTTATACGTTATTACGTAATAGTATATAACGTTATACGTTATTATGTAAGAGTATATAACGTTATACGTTATTACGTAATAGTATATAACGTTATACGTTATTATGTAAGAGTATATAACGTTATACGTTATTACGTAATAGTATATAACGTTATACGTTATTATGTAAGAGTATATAACGTTATACGTTATTACGTAATAGTATATAACGTTATACGTTATTACGTAACATTATATAACGTTATACGTTATACGTTATTACGTAATAGTATATAACGTTATACGTTATTATGTAAGAGTATATAACGTTATACGTTATTACGTAATAGTATATAACGTTATACGTTATTACGTAATAGTATATAACGTTATACGTTATTACGTAATAGTATATAGCGTTATACGTTATCACGTAATAGTATATAACGTTATACGTTATTACGTAATAGTATATAACGTTATACGTTATTACGTAATAGTATATAACGTTAAGCGTCATAAGGTAATACTATATAACGTTATACGTTATTACGTAATAGTATATAACGTTATACGTTATTACGTAATAGTATATAACGTTATACGTTATACGTTATAAGGTAATATTACATAAAGTGATACACGTTACACGGTACAGGGTAACGTTACACGTTATATGGTAATATTAAATAACGTTACGCGTAATAAGGAAACACTACATAACGTTATGCGTCATAAGGTAATACTATATAACGTTATACGTTATTACGTAACATTCTATAACGTTATACGTTATACGTTATTACGTAATAGTATATAACGTTATACGTTATTATGTAAGAGTATATAACGTTATACGTTATTACGTACTAGTATATAACGTTATACGTTATTACGTAATAGTATATAACGTTATACGTTATTATGTACGAGTATATAACGTTATACGTTATTACGTAATAGTATATAACGTTATACGTTATTATGAAATAGTATATAGCGTTATACGTTATTATGAAATAGTATATAACGTTATACGTTATTACGTAATAGCATATAACGTTATACGTTATTACGTAATAGTATATAGCGTTATACGTTATCACGTAATAGTATATAACGTTATACGTTATTACGTAATAGTATATAACGTTATACGTTATTACGTAATAGTATATAACGTTAAGCGTCATAAGGTAATACTATATAACGTTATACGTTATTACGTAATAGTATATAACGTTATACGTTATACGTTATTACGTAATAGTATATAACGTTATACGCTATTATGTAATAGCATATAACGTTATACGTTATTACGTAATAGTATATAACGTTATACGTTATTACGTATTAGTATATAACGTTATACGTTATACGTTATTACGTAATAGTATATAACGTTATACGTTTTTACGTATTAGTATATAACGTTATACGTTATACGTTATTACGTAATAGTATATAACGTTATACGTTATACGTTATTACGTAATAGTATATAACGTTATGCGTTATTACGTAATAGTATATAACGTTATACGTTATTACGTAATAGTATATAACGTTATACGTTACTACTTAATCGTGTATAAAGTTATTAGTACGTAATAGTATATAACGTTATACGTTATACGTTATAAGGTAATATTACATAAAGTGATACACGTTACACGTTACAGGGTAACGTTACACGTTATAAGGTAATATTAAATAACGTTACGCGTAATAAGGAAACACTACATAACGTTATGCGTCATAAGGTAATACTATATAACGTTATACGTTATTACGTAACATTATATAACCTTATACGTTATACGTTATTACGTAATAGTATATAACGTTATACGTTATTATGTAAGAGTATATAACGTTATACGTTATTACGTAATAGTATATAACGTTATACGTTATTATGTAAGAGTATATAACGTTATACGTTATTACGTAATAGTATATAACGTTATACGTTATTACGTAATAGTATATAACGTTATACGTTATACGTTATTAAGTAATAGTATATAACGTTATACGTTATACGTTATTACGTAATAGTATATAACGTTATACGTTATTATGTAATAGTATATAGCGTTAAACGTTATTTCGTAACATTATAGAACGTTATACGTTATTACGTAATAGTATATAACGTTATACGTTATTACGTAATAGTATATAACGTTAAGCGTCATAAGGTAATACTATATAACGTTATACGTTATTACGTAATAGTATATAACGTTATACGTTATTACGTACTAGTATATAACGTTATACGTTATTACGTAATAGTATATAACGTTATACGTTATTATGTAAGAGTATATAACGTTATACGTTAATACGTAATAGTATATAACGTTATACGTTATTATGAAATAGTATATAGCGTTATACGTTATTATGAAATAGTATATAACGTTATACGTTATTACGTAATAGTATATAACGTTATACGTTATTACGTAATAGTATATAGCGTTATACGTTATCACGTAATAGTATATAACGTTATACGTTATTACGTAATAGTATATAACGTTATACGTTATTACGTAATAGTATATAACGTTAAGCGTCATAAGGTAATACTATATAACGTTATACGTTATTACGTAATAGTATATAACGTTATACGTTATTACGTAATAGTATATAACGTTAAGCGTCATAAGGTAATACTATATAACGTTATACGTTATTACGTAATACTATATAACGTTATACGTTATTACGTAATAGTATATAACGTTATACGTTATTACGTAATAGTATATAACGTTATACGTTATACGTTATAAGGTAATATTACATAAAGTGATACACGTTACACGGTACAGGGTAACGTTACACGTTATATGGTAATATTAAATAACGTTACGCGTAATAAGGAAACACTACATAACGTTATGCGTCATAAGGTAATACTATATAACGTTATACGTTATTACGTAACATTCTATAACGTTATACGTTATACGTTATTACGTAATAGTATATAACGTTAAGCGTCATAAGGTAATACTATATAACGTTATACGTTATTACGTAATAGTATATAACGTTATACGTTATTACGTAATAGGATATAACGTTATACGTTATACGTTATTACGTAATAGTATATAACGTTATACGTTATACGTTATTACGTAATAGTATATAACGTTATACGTTATACGTTATTACGTAATAGTATATAACGTTATACGTTATACGTTATTACGTAATAGTATATAACGTTATACGCTATTATGTAAGAGTATATAACGTTATACGTTATTACGTAATAGTATATAACGTTATACGTTATTACGTAATAGTATATAACGTTATACGTTATACGTTATTAAGTAATAGTATATAACGTTATACGTTATACGTTATTACGTAATAGTATATAACGTTATACGTTATTATGTAATAGTATATAGCGTTAAACGTTATTTCGTAACATTATAGAACGTTATACGTTATTACGTAATTGTATATAACGTTATACGTTATAACATCATAGTATATAATGTTATACATTACAAGGTAATACTACACAACGTTATACGTCATAAGGTAATACTATATAACGTTATACGTTATTACTTAATAGTGTACGAGGTTTTAAGTTAGTACCGAATAATATATAACGTTATACGATATAACGTAATAGTATATAACGTTATACGTTATAAGGTAATACTACATAACGTTATGCGTCATAAGGTAATACTATATAACGTTATACGTTATTACGTAATCGTATATAACGTTATACGTTATTACATAATAGTATATAACGTTATACGTTATTATGTAATAGTATATAACGTTATACGTTATTTCGTAACATTATAGAACGTTATACGTTATTACGTAATTGTATATAACGTTATACGTTATACGTCATTACGTAATAGTATATAACGATATACGTTATTATGTAAGAGTATATAACATTATACGTTATTACGTAATAGTATATAACGTTATACGTTATTACGTAATAGTATATAACGTTATACGTTATTACGTAATAGTATGTAACGTTATACGTTATTACTTAATCGCGTATAAAGTTATTAGTACGTAATAGTATATAACATTATACGTTATACGTTGTAAGGTAATATTACATAACGTGATACGTTACACGTTATAAGGTAATATTAAATAACGTTACACGTTATAAGGAAATACTACATAACGTTATGCGTCATAAGGTAATACTATATATCGTTATACGTTATTACGTAATAGTATATAACGTTAGACGTTATACGTTATTACGTGATAGTATATAACGTTATACGTTATTATGTAATAGTATATAACGTTATACGTTATTACGTAATAGTATATAACGTTATACGTTATTATGAAATAGTATATAACGTTATACGTTATTACGTAATAGTGTATTACGTTATACGTTATTACGTAATAGTATATAACGTTATACGTTATTACGTAATAGCATATAACGTTATGGGTCATAAGGTAATACTATATAACGTTATACGTTATTACGTAATAGTATATATCGTTATACGTTATTACGTAATAGTATATAACGTTATACGCTAGTACGTAATAGTGTATAACGTTATACGTTATTACGTAATAGTATATAACGTTATACGTTATTACGTAATAGTATATAACGTTATACGTTATTACGTGATAGTATATAACTTTATACGTTATACGTTATTACATAATAGTATATAACGTTATACGTTATTATGTAATAGTATATAACGTTATACGTTATTACGTAACATTATAGAACGTTATAAGTTATTACGTAATTGTATATAACGTTATACGTTATACGTCATTACGTAATAGTATATAACGTTATAACTTATGATGTAAGAGTATATAACATTATACGTTATTACGTAATAGTATATAACGTTATACGTTATTATGAAATAGTATATAACGTCATACGTTATTACGTAATAGTATATAACGTTATACGTTATTACGTAATAGTATATAACGTTATACGTTATTACGTAATAGTATATAACGTTATACGGTATTACGTAATAGTATATAACGTTATGCGACATAAGGTAATACTATATAACGTTATACGTTATTACGTAATAGTATATAACTTTATATGTTATACGTTATTACGTAATAGTATATAACGTTATACGTTATTACGTAATAGTATATAACGTTATACGTTATTACGTATTAGTATATAACGTTATACGTTATTACGTAATAGTATATACCGTTATACGTTATTACGTAATAGTATATAACGTTATACGCTATCATGTAATAGCATATAACGTTATACGTTATTACGTAATAGTATATAACGTTATACGTTATTACGTAATAGTATATAACGTTATACGTTATTACGTAATAGTATATAACGTTATACGTTATTACGTAATAGTATATAACGTTATACGTTATTACTTAATCGTGTATAAAGTTATTAGTACGTAATAGTATATAACGCTATACGTTATACGTTATAAGGTAATATTACATAAAGTGATACACGTTACACGTTACAGGGTAACGTTACACGTTATAAGGTAATATTAAATAACGTTACGCGTAATAAGGAAACACTACATAACGTTATGCGTCATAAGGTAATACTATATAACGTTATACGTTATTACGTAACAGTATATAACGTTATACGTTATACGTTATTAAGTAATAGTATATAACGTTATACCTTATACGTTATTACGTAATAGTATATAACGTTATACGTTATTATGTAATAGTATATAACGCTAAACGTTATTTCGTAACATTATAGAACGTTATACGTTATTACGTAATTGTATATAACGTTATACGTTATAACATCATAGTATATAACGTTATACATTATAAGGTAATACTACACAACGTTATACGTCATAAGGTAATACTATATAACGTTATACGTTATTACTTAATAGTGTACGAGGTTTTAAGTTAGTACCGAATAATATATAACGTTATACGATATAACGTAATAGTATATAACGTTATACGTTATAAGGTAATACTACATAACGTTATGCGTCATAAGGTAATTCTATATAACGTTATACGTTATTACGTAATCGTATATAACGTTATACGTTATTACTTAATAGTGTACAAGGTTTTAAGTTAGTACCGAATAGTATATAACGTTATAAGATATAACGTAATAGTATATAACGTTATACTTTATAAGGTAATACTACACAACGTTCTACGTCATAAGGTAATACTATGTAACGTTAACGTTATTACGTAATAGTATATAACGCTACACGTTATTACGAAATAGTATATAACGTTATACGTTATTACATAATAGTATATAACGTTATACGGTATTACGTAATAGTATATAACGTTATGCGACATAAGGTAATACTATATAACGTTATACGTTATTACGTAATAGTATATAACGTTATATGTTATACGTTATTACGTAATAGTATATAACGTTATACGTTATTACTTAATCGTGTATAAAGTTATTAGTACGTAATAGTATATAACGTTAGACGTTATACGTTATAAGGTAATATTACATAAAGTGATACGTTACACGTTATAAGGTAATATTAAATAACGTTACACGTTATAAGGAAATACTGCATAACGTTATGCGTCATAAGGTAATACTATATATCGTTATACGTTATTACGTAATAGTATATAACGTTATACGTTATTATGAAATAGTATATAACGTTATACGTTATTACGTAATAGTGTATTACGTTATACGTTATTACGTAATAGTATATAACGTTATACGTTATTACGTAATAATATATAACGTTATACGTTATTACGTAATAGTATATAACGTTATGCGTCATAAGGTAATACTATATAACGTTATACGTTATTACGTAATAGCATATAACGTTATACGTTATTACGTAATAGTATATAACGTTATGCGTCATAAGGTAATACTATATAAAGTTATACGTTATTACGTAATTGTATATAACGTTATACGTTATTATGTAATAGTATATAACGTTATACGTTATTACGTAATAGTATATAACGTTATACGTTATTACGTAATAGTATATAACGTTATACGTTATTACGTAATAGTATATAGCGTTATACGTTATTACGTAATAGTATATAGCGTTATACGTTATTACGTAATAGTATATAACGTTATACGTTATTACGTAATAGTATATAACGTTATACGTTATTACGTAATAGTATATAACGTTATACGTTATAGGGTTATTACGTAATAGTATATAACGTTATACGTTATACGTTATTACGTAATAGTATATAACGTTATACGTTATATGTTATTACGTAATAGTATATAACGTTGTACGTTATACGTTATTACGTAATCGTATATAACGTTATACGTTATACGTTATTACGTAATAGTATATAACGTTATACGTTATATGTTATTACGTAATAGTATATAACGTTATACGTTATTACGTAATAGTATATAACGTTATACGTTATTACGTAATAGTATATAACGTTATACGTTATTACGTAATAGTATATAACGTTATACGTTATTACGTAATAGTATATAACGTTATACGTTATTACTTAATCGTGTATAAAGTTATTAGTACGTAATAGTATATAACGCTATACGTTATACGTTATAAGGTAATATTACATAAAGTGATACACGTTACACGTTACAGGGTAACGTTACACGTTATAAGGTAATATTAAATAACGTTACGCGTAATAAGGAAACACTACATAACGTTATGCGTCATAAGGTAATACTATATAACGTTATACGTTATTACGTAACAGTATATAACGTTATACGTTATACGTTATTAAGTAATAGTAAATAACGTTATACCTTATACGTTATTACGTAATAGTATATAACGTTAAACGTTATTATGTAATAGTATATAACGTTAAACGTTATTTCGTAACATTATAGAACGTTATACGTTATTACGTAATTGTATATAACGTTATACGTTATAACATCATAGTATATAACGTTATACATTATAAGGTAATACTACACAACGTTATACGTCATAAGGTAATACTATATAACGTTATACGTTATTACCTAATAGTGTACGAGGTTTTAAGTTAGTACCGAATAATATATAACGTTATACGATATAACGTAATAGTATATAACGTTATACGTTATAAGGTAATACTACATAACGTTATGCGTCATAAGGTAATACTATATAACGTTATACGTTATTACGTAATCCTATATAACGTTATACGTTATACGTTATTACGTAATAGTATATAACGTTATACGTTATTATTTAATCGTACATAACGTTATACGTTATTACGTAATAGTATATATCGCTACACGTTATTATGAAATAGTATATAACGTTATACGTTATTACGTAATAGTATATAACGTTATACGGTATTACGTAATAGTATATAACGTTATGCGACATAAGGTAATACTATATAACGTTATATGTTATTACGTAATAGTATATAACGTTATATGTTATACGTTATTACGTAATAGTATATAAAGTTATACGTTATTACTTAATCGTGTATAAAGATATTAGTACGTAATAGTATATAACGTTAGACGTTATACGTTATAAGGTAATATTACATAACGTGATACGTTACACGTTATAAGGTAATATTAAATAACGTTACACGTTATTAGGAAATACTGCATAACGTTATGCGTCATAAGGTAATACTATATATCGTTATACGTTATTACGTAATCGTATATAACGTTATACGTTATTACTTAATAGTGTACAAGGTTTTAAGTTAGTACCGAATAGTATATAACGTTATACGATATAACGTAATAGTATATAACGTTATACATTATAAGGTAATACTACACAACGTTATACGTCATAGGGTAATACTATGTAACGTTATACGTTAATACGTAATAGTATATAACGTTATACGTTATTACATAATCGTGTATAAAGTTATTAGTACGTAATAGTATATAACGTTATGCGTTATACGTTATAAGGTAATATTACATAAAGTGATACGTTACACGTTACAAGGTAATATTAAATAACGTTACACGTTATAAGGAAACACTAAATAACGTTATGCGTCATAAGGTAATACTATGTAACGTTATACGTTATAAGGTAATACTACATAACGTTATGCGTCATAAGGTAATACTATATAACGTTATACGTTATTATGTAATAGTATATAACGTTATACGTTATTTCGTAACATTATAGAACGTTATACGTTATTACGTAATTGTATATAACGTTATACGTTATACGTCATTACGTAATAGTATATATCGTTATACGTTATTACGTAATAGTATATAACGTTATACGTTATTACTTAATCGTGTATTACGTTATACGTTATTACGTAATAGTATATAACGTTATACGTTATTACGTAATAGTATATAACGTTATGCGTCATAAGGTAATACTATATAACGTTATACGTTATTACGTAATAGTATATAATGTTATACGTTATTACGTAATAGTATATAACGTTATACGTTATTACGTAATAGTATATAACGTTATGCGTCATAAGGTAATACTATATAACGTTATACGTTATTACGTAATAGTATATAACGTTATACGTTATACGTTATTACGTAATAGTATATAACGTTATACGTTATACGTTATTACGTAATAGTATATAACGTTATACGTTATACGTTATTACGTAATAGTATATAACGTTATACGTTATACGTTATTACGTAATAGTATATAACGTTATACGTTATTACGTAATAGTATATAACGTTATACGTTATTACGTAATAGTATATAACGTTATACGTTATTACTTAATCGTGTATAAAGTTATTGGTACGTAATAGTATATAACGCTATACGTTATACGTTATAAGGTAATATTACATAAAGTGATACACGTTACACGTTACAGGGTAACGTTACACGTTATAAGGTAATATTAAATAACGTTACGCGTAATAAGGAAACACTACATAACGTTATGCGTCATAAGGTAATACTATATAACGTTATACGTTATTACGTAACAGTATATAACGTTATACGTTATACGTTATTACGTAATAGTATATAACGTTATACGTTATTATGTAAGAGTATATAACGTTATACGTTATTACGTAATAGTATATAACGTTATACGTTATTACGTAATAGTATATAACGTTATACGTTATACGTTATTAAGTAATAGTATATAACGTTATACCTTATACGTTATTACGTAATAGTATATAACGTTATACGTTATTATGTAATAGTATATAACGTTAAACGTTATTTCGTAACATTATAGAACGTTATACGTTATTACGTAATTGTATATAACGTTATACGTTATAACATCATAGTATATAACGTAATACTACACAACGTTATACGTCATAAGGTAATACTATGTAACGTTATACGTTATTACGTAATAGTATATAACGCTACACGTTATTACGAAATAGTATATAACGTTATACGTTATTACATAATAGTATATAACGTTATACGGTATTACGTAATAGTATATAACGCTACACGTTATTACGAAATAGTATATAACGTTATACGTTATTACATAATAGTATATAACGTTATACGGTATTACGTAATAGTATATAACGTTATGCGACATAAGGTAATACTATATAACGTTATACGTTATTACGTAACAGTATATAACGTTATACGTTATTACGTAATAGTATATAACGTTATACGTTATTTCGTAACATTATATAACGTTATACGTTATTACGTAATAGTATATAACGTTATACGTTATTACGTAATAGTATATAACGTTATACGTTATACGTTATTACGTAATAGTATATAACGTTATACGTTATTATGTAATAGTATATAACGTTAAACGTTATTTCGTAACATTATAGAACGTTATACGTTATTACGTAATTGTATATAACGTTATACGTTATAACATCATAGTATATAGCGTTATACATTATAAGGTAATACTACACAACGTTATACGTCATAAGGTAATACTATATAACGTTATACGTTATTACTTAATAGTGTACGAGGTTTTAAGTTAGTACCGAATAATATATAACGTTATACGATATAACGTAATAGTATATAACGTTATACGTTATAAGGTAATACTACATAACGTTATGCGCCATAAGGTAATACTATATAACGTTATACGTTATTACGTAATACTATATAACGCTATACGTTATTACGTAATAGTATATAACGTTATACGCTAGTACGTAATAGTGTATAACGTTATACGTTATTACGTAATAGTATATAACGTTATACGTTATTACGTAATAGTATATAACGTTATACGTTATACGTTATTACGTAATAGTATATAACGTTATACGTTATTATGTAATAGTATATAACGTTAAACGTTATTTCGTAACATTATAGAACGTTATACGTTATTACGTAATAGTATATAACGTTATACGCTAGTACGTAATAGTGTATAACGTTATACGTTATTACGTAATAGTATATAACGTTATACGTTATTACGTAATAGTATATAACGTTATACGTTATACGTTATTACGTAATAGTATATAACGTTATACGTTATTATGTAATAGTATATAACGTTAAACGTTATTTCGTAACATTATAGAACGTTATACGTTATTACGTAATTGTATATAACGTTATACGTTATAACATCATAGTATATAGCGTTATACATTATAAGGTAATACTACACAACGTTATACGTCATAAGGTAATACTATATAACGTTATACGTTATTACTTAATAGTGTACGAGGTTTTAAGTTAGTACCGAATAATATATAACGTTATACGATATAACGTAATAGTATATAACGTTATACGTTATAAGGTAATACTACATAACGTTATGCGCCATAAGGTAATACTATATAACGTTATACGTTATTACGTAATAGTATATAACGTTATACGTTATTATGAAATAGTATATAACGTTATACGTTATTACGTAATAGTGTATTACGTTATACGCTATTACGTAATAGTATATAACGTTATACGTTATTACGTAATAGTATATAACGTTATACGTTATTACGTAATAGTATATAACGTTATGCGTCATAAGGTAATACTATATAACGTTATACGTTATTACGTAATAGTATATAACGTTATACGTTATTACGTAATAGTATATAACGTTATGCGTCATAAGGTAATACTATATAACGTTATACGTTATTTCGTAACATTATAGAACGTTATACGTTATTACGTAATTGTATATAACGTTATACGTTATACGTCATTACGTAATAGTATATAACGTTATACGTTATTACGTAATAGTATATAACGTTATACGTTATTTCGTAACATTATATAACGTTATACGTTATTACGTAATAGTATATAACGTTATACGTTATTACGTAATAGTATATAACGTTATACGTTATACGTTATTACGTAATAGTATATAACGTTATACGTTATTATGTAATAGTATATAACGTTAAACGTTATTTCGTAACATTATAGAACGTTATACGTTATTACGTAATTGTATATAACGTTATACGTTATAACATCATAGTATATAGCGTTATACATTATAAGGTAATACTACACAACGTTATACGTCATAAGGTAATACTATATAACGTTATACGTTATTACTTAATAGTGTACGAGGTTTTAAGTTAGTACCGAATAATATATAACGTTATACGATATAACGTAATAGTATATAACGTTATACGTTATAAGGTAATACTACATAACGTTATGCGCCATAAGGTAATACTATATAACGTTATACGTTATTACGTAATACTATATAACGCTATACGTTATTACGTAATAGTATATAACGTTATACGCTAGTACGTAATAGTGTATAACGTTATACGTTATTACGTAATAGTATATAACGTTATACGTTATTACGTAATAGTATATAACGTTATACGTTATACGTTATTACGTAATAGTATATAACGTTATACGTTATTATGTAATAGTATATAACGTTAAACGTTATTTCGTAACATTATAGAACGTTATACGTTATTACGTAATAGTATATAACGTTATACGCTAGTACGTAATAGTGTATAACGTTATACGTTATTACGTAATAGTATATAACGTTATACGTTATTACGTAATAGTATATAACGTTATACGTTATACGTTATTACGTAATAGTATATAACGTTATACGTTATTATGTAATAGTATATAACGTTAAACGTTATTTCGTAACATTATAGAACGTTATACGTTATTACGTAATTGTATATAACGTTATACGTTATAACATCATAGTATATAGCGTTATACATTATAAGGTAATACTACACAACGTTATACGTCATAAGGTAATACTATATAACGTTATACGTTATTACTTAATAGTGTACGAGGTTTTAAGTTAGTACCGAATAATATATAACGTTATACGATATAACGTAATAGTATATAACGTTATACGTTATAAGGTAATACTACATAACGTTATGCGCCATAAGGTAATACTATATAACGTTATACGTTATTACGTAATAGTATATAACGCTATACGTTATTACGTAATAGTATATAACGTTATACGCTAGTACGTAATAGTGTATAACGTTATACGTTATTACGTAATAGTATATAACGTTATACGTTATTACGTAATAGTATATAACGTTATACGTTATACGTTATTACGTAATAGTATATAACGTTATACGTTATTATGTAATAGTATATAACGTTAAACGTTATTTCGTAACATTATAGAACGTTATACGTTATTACGTAATAGTATATAACGTTATACGCTAGTACGTAATAGTGTATAACGTTATACGTTATTACGTAATAGTATATAACGTTATACGTTATTACGTAATAGTATATAACGTTATACGTTATACGTTATTACGTAATAGTATATAACGTTATACGTTATTATGTAATAGTATATAACGTTAAACGTTATTTCGTAACATTATAGAACGTTATACGTTATTACGTAATTGTATATAACGTTATACGTTATAACATCATAGTATATAGCGTTATACATTATAAGGTAATACTACACAACGTTATACGTCATAAGGTAATACTATATAACGTTATACGTTATTACTTAATAGTGTACGAGGTTTTAAGTTAGTACCGAATAATATATAACGTTATACGCTATAACGTAATAGTATATAACGTTATACGATATAACGTAATAGTATATAACGTTATACATTATAAGGTAATACTACACAACGTTATACGTCATAGGGTAATACTATGTAACGTTATACGTTAATACGTAATAGTATAGAACGTTATACGTTATTACATAATCGTGTATAAAGTTATTAGTACGTAATAGTATATAACGTTATACGTTATACGTTATAAGGTAATATTACATAAAGTGATACGTTACACGTTACAAGGTAATATTAAATAACGTTACACGTTATAAGGAAACACTAGATAACGTTATGCGTCATAAGGTAATACTATGTAACGTTATACGTTATAAGGTAATACTACATAACGTTATGCGTCATAAGGTAATACTATATAACGTTATACGTTATTATGTAATAGTATATAACGTTATACGTTATTTCGTAACATTATAGAACGTTATACGTTATTACGTAATTGTATATAACGTTATACGTTATACGTCATTACGTAATAGTATATATCGTTATACGTTATTACGTAATAGTATATAACGTTATACGTTATTACGTAATAGTATATAACGTTATACGTTATTACGTAATAGTATATAACGTTATACGTTATTACTTAATCGTGTATAAAGTTATTGGTACGTAATAGTATATAACGCTATACGTTATACGTTATAAGGTAATATTACATAAATTGATACACGTTACACGTTACAGGGTAACGTTACACGTTATAAGGTAATATTAAATAACGTTACGCGTAATAAGGAAACACTACATAACGTTATGCGTCATAAGGTAATACTATATAACGTTATACGTTATTACGTAACAATATATAACGTTATACGTTATACGTTATTACGTAATAGTATATAACGTTATACGTTATTATGTAATAGTATATAACGTTAAACGTTATTTCGTAACATTATAGAACGTTATACGTTATTACGTAATAGTATATAACGTTATACGCTAGTACGTAATAGTGTATAACGTTATACGTTATTACGTAATAGTATATAACGTTATACGTTATTACGTAATAGTATATAACGTTATACGTTATACGTTATTACGTAATAGTATATAACGTTATACGTTATTATGTAATAGTATATAACGTTAAACGTTATTTCGTAACATTATAGAACGTTATACGTTATTACGTAATTGTATATAACGTTATACGTTATAACATCATAGTATATAGCGTTATACATTATAAGGTAATACTACACAACGTTATACGTCATAAGGTAATACTATATAACGTTATACGTTATTACTTAATAGTGTACGAGGTTTTAAGTTAGTACCGAATAATATATAACGTTATACGATATAACGTAATAGTATATAACGTTATACGTTATAAGGTAATACTACATAACGTTATGCGCCATAAGGTAATACTATATAACGTTATACGTTATTACGTAATAGTATATAACGCTATACGTTATTACGTAATAGTATATAACGTTATACGCTAGTACGTAATAGTGTATAACGTTATACGTTATTACGTAATAGTATATAACGTTATACGTTATTACGTAATAGTATATAACGTTATACGTTATACGTTATTACGTAATAGTATATAACGTTATACGTTATTATGTAATAGTATATAACGTTAAACGTTATTTCGTAACATTATAGAACGTTATACGTTATTACGTAATAGTATATAACGTTATACGCTAGTACGTAATAGTGTATAACGTTATACGTTATTACGTAATAGTATATAACGTTATACCTTATTACGTAATAGTATATAACGTTATACGTTATACGTTATTACGTAATAGTATATAACGTTATACGTTATTATGTAATAGTATATAACGTTAAACGTTATTTCGTAACATTATAGAACGTTATACGTTATTACGTAATTGTATATAACGTTATACGTTATAACATCATAGTATATAGCGTTATACATTATAAGGTAATACTACACAACGTTATACGTCATAAGGTAATACTATATAACGTTATACGTTATTACTTAATAGTGTACGAGGTTTTAAGTTAGTACCGAATAATATATAACGTTATACGCTATAACGTAATAGTATATAACGTTATACGATATAACGTAATAGTATATAACGTTATACATTATAAGGTAATACTACACAACGTTATACGTCATAGGGTAATACTATGTAACGTTATACGTTAATACGTAATAGTATAGAACGTTATACGTTATTACATAATCGTGTATAAAGTTATTAGTACGTAATAGTATATAACGTTATACGTTATACGTTATAAGGTAATATTACATAAAGTGATACGTTACACGTTACAAGGTAATATTAAATAACGTTACACGTTATAAGGAAACACTAGATAACGTTATGCGTCATAAGGTAATACTATGTATCGTTATACGTTATAAGGTAATACTACATAACGTTATGCGTCATAAGGTAATACTATATAACGTTATACGTTATTATGTAATAGTATATAACGTTATACGTTATTTCGTAACATTATAGAACGTTATACGTTATTACGTAATTGTATATAACGTTATACGTTATACGTCATTACGTAATAGTATATATCGTTATACGTTATTACGTAATAGTATATAACGTTATACGTTATTACTTAATCGTGTATTACGTTATACGTTATTACGTAATAGTATATAACGTTATACGTTATTACGTAATAGTATATAACGTTATGCGTCATAAGGTAATACTATATAACGTTATACGTTATTACGTAATAGTATATAACGTTATACGTTATTACGTAATAGTATATAACGTTATACGTTATACGTTATTACGTAATAGTATATAACGTTATACGTTATTGCGTAATAGTATATAACGTTATACGTTATTACGTAATAGTATATAACGTTATACGTTATTACTTAATCGTGTATAAAGTTATTGGTACGTAATAGTATATAACGCTATACGTTATACGTTATAAGGTAATATTACATAAAGTGATACACGTTACACGTTACAGGGTAACGTTACACGTTATAAGGTAATATTAAATAACGTTACGCGTAATAAGGAAACACTACATAACGTTATGCGTCATAAGGTAATACTATATAACGTTATACGTTATTACGTAACAATATATAACGTTATACGTTATACGTTATTACGTAATAGTATATAACGTTATACGTTATTATGTAAGAGTATATAACGTTATACGTTATAACATCATAGTATATAACGTTATACATTATAAGGTAATACTACACAACGTTATACGTCATAAGGTAATACTATGTAACGTTATACGTTATTACGTAATAGTATATAACGCTACACGTTATTACGAAATAGTATATAACGTTATACGTTATTACATAATAGTATATAACGTTATACGGTATTACGTAATAGTATATAACGCTACACGTTATTACGAAATAGTATATAACGTTATACGTTATTACATAATAGTATATAACGTTATACGGTATTACGTAATAGTATATAACGCTACACGTTATTACGAAATAGTATATAACGTTATACGTTATTACATAATAGTATATAACGTTATACGGTATTACGTAATAGTATATAACGTTATATGTTATACGTTATTACGTAATAGTATATAACGTTATACGTTATTACTTAATCGTGTATAAAGTTATTAGTACGTAATAGTATATAACGTTAGACGTTATACGTTATAAGGTAATATTACATAAAGTGATACGTTACACGTTATAAGGTAATATTAAATAACGTTACACGTTATAAGGAAATACTGCATAACGTTATGCGTCATAAGGTAATACTATATATCGTTATACGTTATTACGTAATAGTATATAACGTTATACGTTATTATGAAATAGTATATAACGTTATACGTTATACGTTATAAGGTAATATTACATAAAGTGATACACGCTACACGTTACAGGGTAACGTTACACGTTATAAGGTAATATTAAATAACGTTACGCGTAATAAGGAAACACTACATAACGTTATGCGTCATAAGGTAATACTATATAACGTTATATGTTATTACGTAACAGTATATAACGTTATACCTTATACGTTATTACGTAATAGTATATAACGTTATACGTTATTATGTAAGAGTATATAACGTAACACGTTATTACGTAATAGTATATAACGTTATACGTTATTACGTAATAGTATATAACGTCATACGTTATTACGTAATAGTATATAACGTTATACGTTATACGTTATTACGTAATAGTATATAACGTTATACGTTATACGTTATTACGTAATAGTATATAACGTTATACGTTATTACGTAATAGTATATAACGTTATACGTTATTACTTAATCGTGTATAAAGTTATTGGTACGTAATAGTATATAACGCTATACGTTATACGTTATAAGGTAATATTACATAAAGTGATACACGTTACACGTTACAGGGTAACGTTACACGTTATAAGGTAATATTAAATAACGTTACGCGTAATAAGGAAACACTACATAACGTTATGCGTCATAAGGTAATACTATATAACGTTATACGTTATTACGTAACAGTATATAACGTTATACGTTATACGTTATTACGTAATAGTATATAACTTTATACGTTATTATGTAAGAGTATATAACGTTATACGGAATTACGTAATAGTATATAACGTTATACGTTATTACGTAATAGTATATAACGTTATACGTTATACGTTATTAAGTAATAGTATATAACGTTATACCTTATACGTTATTACGTAATAGTATATAACGTTATACGTTATTATGTAATAGTATATAACGTTAAACGTTATTTCGTAACATTATAGAACGTTATACGTTATTACGTAATTGTATATAACGTTATACGTTATAACATCATAGTATATAACGTTATACATTATAAGGTAATACTACACAACGTTATACGTCATAAGGTAATACTATGTAACGTTATACGTTATTACGTAATAGTATATAACGCTACACGTTATTACGAAATAGTATATAACGTTATACGTTATTACATAATAGTATATAACGTTATACGGTATTACGTAATAGTATATAACGCTACACGTTATTACGAAATAGTATATAACGTTATACGTTATTACATAATAGTATATAACGTTATACGGTATTACGTAATAGTATATAACGTTATGCGACATAAGGTAATACTATATAACGTTATACGTTATTACGTAATAGTATATAACGTTATATGTTATACGTTATTACGTAATAGTATATAACGTTATACGTTATTACTTAATCGTGTATAAAGTTATTAGTACGTAATAGTATATAACGTTAGACGTTATACGTTATAAGGTAATATTACATAAAGTGATACGTTACACGTTATAAGGTAATATTAAATAACGTTACACGTTATAAGGAAATACTGCATAACGTTATGCGTCATAAGGTAATACTATATATCGTTATACGTTATTACGTAATAGTATATAACGTTATACGTTATTATGAAATAGTATATAACGCTATACGTTATTACGTAATAGTGTATTACGTTATACGCTATTACGTAATAGTATATAACGTTATACGTTATTACGTAATAGTATATAACGTTATACGTTATTACGTAATAGTATATAACGTTATGCGTCATAAGGTAATACTATATAACGTTATACGTTATTACGTAATAGTATATAACGTTATACGTTATTACGTAATAGTATATAACGTTATGCGTCATAAGGTAATACTATATAACGTTATACGTTATTACGTAATAGTATATAACGTTATACGTTATTATGTATTAGTATGCAACGTTATACGTTATTACGTAATAGTATAGAACGTTATGCGTTATTACGTAATAGTATATAACGTTATACGTTATTGCGTAACAGTATATAACGTTATACGTTATTACGTAATAGTATATAACGTTATACGTTATTACGTTTTAGTATATAACGTTATGCGTCGTAAGGTAATACTATATAACGTTATACGTTATTACGTAATAGTATATAACGTTATACGTTATTACGTAATAGTATATAACGTTATACGTTATTACGTAATAGTATATAACGTTATACGTTATTACGTAATAGTATATAACGTTATACGTTATACGTTATAAGGTAATATTACATAAAGTGATACGTTACACGTTACAAGGTAATATTAAATAACGTTACACGTTATAAGGAAACACTAAATAACGTTATGCGTCATAAGGTAATACTATGTAACGTTATACGTTATAAGGTAATACTACATAACGTTATGCGTCATAAGGTAATACTATATAACGTTATACGTTATTATGTAATAGTATATAACGTTATACGTTATTTCGTAACATTATAGAACGTTATACGTTATTACGTAATTGTATATAACGTTATACGTTATACGTCATTACGTAATAGTATATAACGTTATACGTTATTACGTAATAGTATATAACGTTATACGTTATTTCGTAACATTATATAACGTTATACGTTATTACGTAATAGTATATAACGTTATACGTTATTACGTAATAGTATATAACGTTATACGTTATACGTTATTACGTAATAGTATATAACGTTATACGTTATACGTTATTACGTAATAGTATATAACGTTATACGTTATACGTTATTACGTAATAGTACATAACGTTATACGTTATACGTTATTACGTAATAGTATATAACGTTATACGTTATACGTTATTACGTAATAGTACATAACGTTATACGTTATTACGTAATAGTATATAGCGTTATACGTTATTACGTAATAGTATATAACGTTATACGTTATTACGTAATAGTATATAACGTTATGCGTCATAAGGTAATACTATATAACGTTATACGTTATTACGTAATAGTATATAACGTTATACGTTATTATGTAATAGTATATAACGTTATACGTTATTACGTAATAGTATATAACGTTATACGTTATTACGTAATAGTATATAACGTTATACGTTATTGCGTAATAGTATATAGCGTTATACGTTATTACGTAATAGTATATAACGTTATACGTTATTACGTTTTAGTATATAACGTTATGCGTCGTAAGGTAATACTATATAACGTTATACGTTATTACGTAATAGTATATAACGTTATACGTTATTACGTAATAGTATATAACGTTATACGTTATTACGTAATAGTATATAACGTTATACGTTATTACGTAATAGTATATAACGTTATACGTTATACGTTATAAGGTAATATTACATAAAGTGATACGTTACACGTTACAAGGTAATATTAAATAACGTTACACGTTATAAGGAAACACTAAATAACGTTATGCGTCATAAGGTAATACTATGTAACGTTATACGTTATAAGGTAATACTACATAACGTTATGCGTCATAAGGTAATACTATATAACGTTATACGTTATTATGTAATAGTATATAACGTTATACGTTATTTCGTAACATTATAGAACGTTATACGTTATTACGTAATTGTATATAACGTTATACGTTATACGTCATTACGTAATAGTATATAACGTTATACGTTATTACGTAATAGTATATAACGTTATACGTTATTTCGTAACATTATATAACGTTATACGTTATTACGTAATAGTATATAACGTTATACGTTATTACGTAATAGTATATAACGTTATACGTTATACGTTATTACGTAATAGTATATAACGTTATACGTTATACGTTATTACGTAATAGTATATAACGTTATACGTTATACGTTATTACGTAATAGTACATAACGTTATACGTTATACGTTATTACGTAATAGTATATAACGTTATACGTTATACGTTATTACGTAATAGTACATAACGTTATACGTTATTACGTAATAGTATATAGCGTTATACGTTATTACGTAATAGTATATAACGTTATACGTTATTACGTAATAGTATATAACGTTATGCGTCGTAAGGTAATACTATATAACGTTATACGTTATTACGTAATAGTATATAACGTTATACGTTATAGGGTTATTACGTAATAGTATATAACGTTATACGTTATACGTTATTACGTAATAGTATATAACGTTATACGTTATACGTTATTACGTAATAGTATATAACGTTATACGTTATACGTTATTACGTAATAGTATATAACGTTATACGTTATTACGTAATAGTATATAACGTTATACGTTATACGTTATTACGTAATAGTATATAACGTTATACGTTATACGTTATTACGTAATAGTATATAACGTTATACGTTATACGTTATTACGTAATAGTACATAACGTTATACGTTATTACGTAATAGTATATAACGTTATACGTTATTACGTAATAGTATATAACGTTATACGTTATTACTTAATCGTGTATAAAGTTATTGGTACGTAATAGTATATAACGCTATACGTTTGTCACGTAAAGTAATAAAGAAAAAAAAAAGAAGAAGAAATTAAAAAAAAGGAACTTTTATTTGCGATACACTTCCGAGCTCTAGGCGTGATTATTCAAGACTGACTTGGATGATTTTAGGGTGAGTATTTAAATTCTTTTGTTCGTGGGAGTGGGAAAAGGCTTCGGTCATATATTTCTGAGAACGTATAGAGTGACCGGATGTTATCCGGTGCTTACTTATGCTAAGGCGCTTGGAATTTCGTTATCTTATCGCTTTGTTTAGTCGGATTTTGTCTGCGGTATTTCGTACGTGACATTCCCCCCTTCTTAGATTGAACTTGGTCCCTCAAGTTTTCCTCAGGAGACTCTTGTGGAATTGGACTCGGCGTGGCTCGAAAATCACAGCTGATCCCTCTCCTTCTTCGAAGTGGTATGAGTCGGTTGGGGTATAGACGTTGGATGTGGCGACCGGGGCGCTTGGTGGGGATGTAGCATCGTGGCTATTGATCACGGTTTCATTTCGACAGCAAAATAAATTAATACATGGATTATTCGGTATACATTTCTTGACGCATTTGAATACTCCTATCTTGTTTAGGCCGTGTACAATGAGATTCGTGTGTTTTACATGAATGATAAAAAAAAGAAAAAGATCGCCAATCTCATTTTTACATACCAATTATTCGACCGTGGGTGCTTATGCATTTTTGGTAAATTTAGGATCCAAATATCTGCAGAATGCATATAATATACAGAAGTATAAAACGATATTTCGAGTACAACGTCTATTATAAATCTTAATTTCTAGTTAGATTGGTGTTAGGTTAGTCACAAAAACATAAAATTGCATAAATATCCACAGTTTACCAATTATTTTTCTAACGTGCTTGAAAAAGCATTATATATCAAACTGTGCCTACTCCGAAGCATCCCCTATAATGAAACCCTATAGTTATACTACAATCTATGTGCATCGTCGAAGTTTCTCGTACTTCGATTGACTATCGAAGGTTTTCGTGGCGTGCTAATGTCTAATCCTACAATAATATTGGCAGTATCGCTATACAAATATCCTTTCCTTCTAGTGGTGTAATACTTATTTGCGCGGACATTATTTTGACAAAGAGGGGCGTCGACCTGGAAAGTAAGGTTTTAAACGATTACCGTGTATTTTCTTTATAATCTTATCAACTAGGATTTCGTAATAAGGAGTTTTGATAGAGTGGATTCTGTATGGTCCTAACCATTCAGTGTCTAATTTGTCCCTTTTGTGATCATTATGGATTAATACAAAGTCTCCTTCTTTAAATACCGTTTGAATTCGAACTATCTTTCTCTTTTGGTCTCGAAGGTATCGTTTCTTACTGTTTATTAATGTTTTTCTCGCGATATCTAAATATTTATTTAACTGCTTTTGCCAGAGTGAGAACATATCATTGTAAGTTAAATTCGAAGTTTTCGCGATTGCCGATGGTAGGTTTGCGTCTCTACCGAACGTTAGTTTAAAAGGTGAAAATCCGGTACCTTCGTGTACGGCTGTATTATAACCCAAACATATGAAGTTTAATATCTCATCCCATTCTTTATCATTGTTATCATGCAGACTTGTACGGATTAAATCTTTTACTACGGCGTGTGTTCTTTCTAGAGATCCGTTTGACTGAGGGTGAAAGCTAGTGGTTTTAATGTGTTTAATCTTAAATGCCTCTTCGAATTTTAACATAAGTTCACTAATGAAGTTTTGTCCCTGGTCTGTTAGAATTGTTTTGGGTGCAGAAAATATGTAAATGTAGTGTTCTAAGAGTGCATTTATTATGGATTCTGTCCGTTGTGTTTTTAGTGGTACTAGGATCAAGTATTTTGTCAGTTCGTCATGTATTGAGAGTATAAATTGGTTTCCTTTCTTAGTTTTGGTCATAGGTCCTATGATGTCCATAGCAATTTTGTCGTTAGGTTGTAATGGTGTGTCAGATATTATTGGTTCTTCTTTCGGTCTAATACGCGTTAATTTCTCCTTTTGACAAGCTTCACATTTCTTTATAAACTCTTCGACTTTATTCAATAAATATGGAATTTTATATCGCTCCTTTATTCTTTGGTAGGTCTTTTGTACCCCTAAATGTCCTATCGTACCGTTATGATTTTCGTGAATTATTTTCTCTATCTCTTCCTCGGTTAATTCTTGGATTAGGTCCCACGCGAAAATGACAGGGTATCGGGTATCATTGAAATATATAAGTATGAGTTTGATCTGGTTTTTTTCTAATTCTGTAAACGTATTGTCTCCTATACCTACTTTCTTGTTATTTCGTAATATGTTGTCGATTTTCCGTAACCATATTGCCTCGTCGAACTCTCCTAATTCTGTTTTAGTTAATTGATAGAAGGATTGGTCGTTAGGTTTTATTTCTAATCGCTTTGGGATTTCTGACTTCTTTTTCCATGTATTAAAATGTTGTAAGAAATCTAATGTTACTGTTCCCTCAGGGATTTCTACCTTTTGAATCGCGTGAATTCTAGATAAGCTATCTGCGACTGGGTTTTCTTTGCCTTTAACGTATTCGATCGTGTATTCGTACTCCTCTAGTTTTAGTCTCCATCGCATTAATCTAGATGACGGGTCTTTGCAATTATTCAACCATTTCAAGGCTTGATGGTCTGTTCTAATAACAAATTTTCTTCCTAACAAGTATTGTCGTAGTCGTTTTAATGCCCATACGATAGCTAATAATTCTTTTTCTGTAGTCGTATAATTTTTCTCTGGAGGGTTTAGTGTTCGAGAGATGTAGCAGCACGGGTGTCCGTCTTGTGATAGTACGGCTCCTAGTCCTTCGTTACTAGCGTCTGTCGTTAATACGAATGTTTTAGAGAAATCTGGGTATGACAGAACAGGTGCTTGACAAAGTTTTCGTTTGAGTGTATCGAAACTGTTTTGTTGTTTGTCCGTCCAATGGAAGTTGGTATCTTTTTTGTTTAGGTCCGTCAGGGGTTTAGCTATTTTAGAGAAGTTACGTATAAATTTCCGGTAGTATCCCACGAGTCCTAAGAATGATTTGACTTCGGTAAGGTTTCTAGGAATTTTAAAGTTCTCGACTGCTTCTATTTTCTTCGGGTTGGGTTTTACTCCTTCTGACGTTACTATGTGTCCTAAATATTCGAGTTCTGGTTTTAGAAATTCACATTTATCTGGTTGGATTTTTAGTCCTAATTCTCTTAGTCTTTGTAATACTATGGCTAAGTTCTCATTATGTTTTTGAATAGTGCTTCCAAATATAATAATGTCGTCTAAATATGCAAAGCAATGTTTATTAATTAATCCGCGTAACGCTGTATCCATCATTCTTTGGAATGTGGCTGGTGCGTTTTTGAGTCCAAAAGGCATTCTGTTAAATTGGAAATGTCCTTGTGGTGTTGAGAAAGCGGTGTATTTCTTTGAGTCTTCGTCCATAGGGATTTGATGAAAACCGGATGATAGATCGAGTGCTGAGAAAAACTTCGCGTCACCTAGTTGGCTTAATATGTCTTCTATGTCGGGTAATGGGTAGGCGTCTTGGTCAGTCAGTTCGTTTAGTTTTCTAAAGTCAATAACTATTCTCCATTTCTGTTTTCCTGACGCGTCTAACTTCTTGGGAACAACCCATACTGGTGAATTGAAAGGAGAGTCTGATTCTTCTATAATGTTTTTATTTAGCATGTCTGTTATTTGTTCCTCGATTTCTCGTTTGTGGCACTCTGGTGGTCTGTATGATTTGGTGTTTATGATTTTGTCTTGTTTTAATGTGATTGTATGTTTTGTCAGATTAGTACATGGTAAAAGGTCTGTTTCTAAATTGAATACGTCGACGTAATGTATTAATATTTTCTCTATGGGTTCGCGGAGTTCGCGTTCAATATGATTTGTTCTCACTACGGTTTTAAATCTAGCAATTTGATCTAATTCTTTACTGTTATCAATGTCGTTAGAAATTTCATGGTTTGTCTCACCAGAATTGAAGAAACATACTCGCGTTGGTTTGCCTTCGAGGTAGATGGTTCGAACTCTTTTTTCGCCTGGTTGTATCGTTTCCGGTTTCTGAAAGTACAAAATATTATTGTCAAGTTTTAATCTATCGTTGGAGATTTCATATTGATACTTCTCTAAACAAGGTAGACCTATTATTCCATCTTCTATTAAGGGAAAGTCATCCGGTACTATATAAAATTTATGTTCCTTGTCAAACAATTTAGATATAATAAATTCGTTAGTGGTATATCTGTCTTGTCCCATGGAGAACATTCGAGGTTCGTCGGTCTTGAAGGTTTGACAGTCTACCTTGTCCCTTTTCAATAGGTTGATTCCTGCTCCTGTGTCGATGAGGTGTGTCTCGTGTCCAGTCCTTGTGTTAAACCGTATTGTGAGAAGCTTGCCTGTCGTGGTGTTGACTCTTGGAATTTTCCTTGGTCTTCCGTTGTTTTGTCGTAAGTTTCCGTTTCTGTATTGTGTGTTTCGAGATTGTGGACTGCTGGTGGTCTCGGGTGTTGGCTGGGTGTTTGAAAATTTTTACACTGATTGGAGACATGTCCGATTTGGCTGCATTTGAAGCACTTCAGTTGAGTTCTTTGGGTAAGTGGCGTTCGCTCAGCTTGCTGGAAGTTTCTTGGCATTGGTTTAGGTGTTCCTTGGAATCGGGCTTTAGCTCTCCCAATTGGTTGATATATTGTTCTTCCTAATCTTTTGTTGCGTTCGATCTCCCCTATGACTAACTCCGCCTCGAAAGCTGCATCTTGCGCTTCTTGGAGATTCTTTGGCCTTGTAGCTGATGTGCGTATCTCTATTTCGGGTTTTAAATTCAGCACGAAAATTTTGGTCGCTCGTTCGGTTTCAAGATCTATGGCGACTGCTCGGCGTACTGGATCGCGAATTTCATGTTGGAGCGCGTATATCAGTTCGTTGAGGTTGTGTCGAAACCTCTTCACATAATTGTGTACCGATTCGGTTTGTCGCGTACGTTGCAACTTATCACGAGCTCCATTGGAAGTAATGCTTACAGATACAAATTTTCTGAGGCTTTCAAATAGGTCCTCGTAGTTCTCGATTTCAGAGTGACGGATACTACGTTCCGCTTCTCCGATGATTCTTTGCGTCAAAATTAGTCGTAGTAATGTGCGTTTTTCTCTACATTCGGCTCGAGCTTCCCTTACCCGTCTAATGAACCCTTCTACTCCTATATCATCTTGTCCGTTGAGTATGGGGATAAAGTCTAAGCAGGTTTTTGCATCGTACATGGGGTTGTTACATCTTACTGATTCTTCTTCACTGTCCGTATCGTCCGCTTCGTTAGGTTTTACAGGTGGTTGCTTTCTCTGAATATTGCTGGTATTAGACTCATCCATCGTAACAAGGGAGCCTAACTCGGTAGTACCGTCACGTCCTAAACTTAATTTAGTGATATGTTTTCCTAATAGTTCTATCTCCGCTGCACGTTTTTTGTTTTCGGTATCGGCTATTCGTTGCGCCTCTTCTATTCGTCGCACAAGAAGTTCGAATCGCTCGAGTGTGGCACGGGTTGAATTGTCCATAACTTCGGTTGCAGAGGCAGTATTAACGGTTTCGATTTTATCTTTTCTCGGCGCGGACATGATTCTATTTAAGTTTACTGAGTCCGAACTATTGTTGCTATTTGAGCTCGAAACGCTCGAAACGCTTGAGAAACTTGATTTTCTCGTACGGTAGTGTACAAATGAATCCAGATTTTCGGCTTACCGTAGTAGCTATGGCCGTTGAGGAGTCTCTGGGATGTTTTCCTCTCTGGTTGGTTCCAGATTCCGAATCTTATTCGTAGGCTTGCTCTGCGCTGACCGTAGTCCTCTCGTCTAGTTTCACCGTAGTGGAACGTTGAAAGTTGCTGCAGGGCGTCGTAGTAGCAAAGATTCGCAGTGGTCCGCTGATCCTTCAATCTTCAATGATGCGCGTACGCCGAAATCGTAATTTCGTTTTCACTGAAGCGAATGGATCCTGGCAGGATCGCCAAAATGTCACGTAAAGTAATAAAGAAAAAAAAAAGAAGAAGAAATTAAAAAAAAGGAACTTTTATTTGCGATACACTTCCGAGCTCTAGGCGTGATTATTCAAGACAGACTTGGATGATTTTAGGGTGAGTATTTAAATTCTTTTGTTCGTGGGAGTGGGAAAAGGCTTCGGTCATATATTTCTGAGAACGTATAGTGTGACCGGAAGTTATCCGGTGCTTACTTATGCTAAGGCGCTTGGAATTTCGTTATCTTATCGCTTTGTTTAGTCGGATTTTGTCTGCGGTATTTCGTACGTGACACGTTATACGTTATAAGGTAATATTACATAAAGTGATACACGTTACACGTTACAGGGTAACGTTACACGTTATAAGGTAATATTAAATAACGTTACGCGTAATAAGGAAACACTACATAACGTTATGCGTCATAAGGTAATACTATATAACGTTATACGTTATTACGTAACAGTATATAACGTTATACGTTATACGTTATTACGTAATAGTATATAACGTTATACGTTATTATGTAAGAGTATATAACGTTATACGTTATTACGTAATAGTATATAACGTTATACGTTATTACGTAATAGTATATAACGTTATACGTTATACGTTATTAAGTAATAGTATATAACGTTATACGTTATACGTTATTACGTAATAGTATATAACGTTATACGTTATTATGTAATAGTATATAACGTTAAACGTTATTTCGTAACATTATAGAACGTTATACGTTATTACGTAATTGTATATAACGTTATACGTTATAACATCATAGTATATAACGTTATACATTATAAGGTAATACTACACAACGTTATACGTCATAAGGTAATACTATGTAACGTTATACGTTATTACGTAATAGTATATAACGCTACACGTTATTACGAAATAGTATATAACGTTATACGTTATTACATAATAGTATATAACGTTATACGGTATTACGTAATAGTATATAACGCTACACGTTATTACGAAATAGTATATAACGTTATACGTTATTACATAATAGTATATAACGTTATACGGTATTACGTAATAGTATATAACGTTATGCGACATAAGGTAATACTATATAACGTTATACGTTATTACGTAATAGTATATAACGTTATATGTTATACGTTATTACGTAATAGTATATAACGTTATACGTTATTACTTAATCGTGTATAAAGTTATTAGTACGTAATAGTATATAACGTTAGACGTTATACGTTATAAGGTAATATTACATAAAGTGATACGTTACACGTTATAAGGTAATATTAAATAACGTTACACGTTATAAGGAAATACTGCATAACGTTATGCGTCATAAGGTAATACTATATATCGTTATACGTTATTACGTAATAGTATATAACGTTATACGTTATTATGAAATAGTATATAACGTTATACGTTATTACGTAATAACGTATAACGTTATATACTATTACGTAATAGTATATAACGTTATGCGTCATAAGGTAATACTATATAACGTTATACGTTATTACGTAATAGTATATAACGTTATACGTTATTACGTAATAGTATATAACGTTATGCGTCATAAGGTAATACTATATAACGTTATACGTTATTACGTAATAGTATATAACGTTATACGTTATTATGTGATAGTATATAACCTTATACGTTATTACGTAATAGTATATAACGTTATACGTTATTACGTAATAGTATATAACGTTATACGTTATAACGTAATAGTATATAGCGTTATACGTTATTACGTAATAGTATATAACGTTATACGTTATTACGTAATAGTATATAACGTTATGCGTCGTAAGGTAATACTATATAACGTTATACGTTATTACGTAATAGTATATAACGTTATACGTTATAGGGTTATTACGTAATAGTATATAACGTTATACGTTACACGTTATTACGTAATAGTATATAACGTTATACGTTATAAGTTATTACGTAATAGTATATAACGTTATACGTTATACGTTATAAGGTAATATTACATAAAGTGATACGTTACACGTTACAAGGTAATATTAAATAACGTTACACGTTATAAGGAAACACTAAATAACGTTATGCGTCATAAGGTAATACTATGTAACGTTATACGTTATAAGGTAATACTACATAACGTTATGCGTCATAAGGTAATACTATATAACGTTATACGTTATTATGTAATAGTATATAACGTTATACGTTATTTCGTAACATTATAGAACGTTATACGTTATTACGTAATTGTATATAACGTTATACGTTATACGTCATTACGTAATAGTATATAACGTTATACGTTATTACGTAATAGTATATAACGTTATACGTTATTACTTAATCGTGTATTACGTTATACGTTATTACGTAATAGTATATAACGTTATACGTTATTTCGTAATAGTATATAACGTTATGCGTCATAAGGTAATACTATATAACGTTATACGTTATTACGTAATAGTATATAACGTTATACGTTATTACGTAATAGTATATAACGTTATACGTTATTACGTAATAGTATATAACGTTATGCGTCATAAGGTAATACTATATAACGTTATACGTTATTACGTAATAGTATATAACGTTATACGTTATACGTTATTACGTAATAGTATATAACGTTATACGTTATACGTTATTACGTAATAGTATATAACGTTATACGTTATACGTTATTACGTAATAGTATATAACGTTATACGTTATACGTTATTACGTAATAGTATATAACGTTATACGTTATTACGTAATAGTATATAACGTTATACGTTATTACGTAATAGTATATAACGTTATACGTTATTACGTAATAGTATATAACGTTATACGTTATTACTTAATCGTGTATAAAGTTATTGGTACGTAATAGTATATAACGCTATACGTTATACGTTATAAGGTAATATTACATAAAGTGATACACGTTACACGTTACAGGGTAGCGTTACACGTTATAAGGTAATATTAAATAACGTTACGCGTAATAAGGAAACACTACATAACGTTATGCGTCATAAGGTAATACTATATAACGTTATACGTTATTACGTAACAGTATATAACGTTATACGTTATACGTTATTACGTAATAGTATATAACGTTATACGTTATTATGTAAGAGTATATAACGTTATACGTTATTACGTAGTAGTATATAACGTTATACGTTATTACGTAATAGTATATAACGTTATACGTTATACGTTATTAAGTAATAGTATATAACGTTATACCTTATACGTTATTACGTAATAGTATATAACGTTATACGTTATTATGTAATAGTATATAACGTTAAACGTTATTTCGTAACATTATAGAACGTTATACGTTATTACGTAATTGTATATAACGTTATACGTTATAACATCATAGTATATAACGTTATACATTATAAGGTAATACTACACAACGTTATACGTCATAAGGTAATACTATGTAACGTTATACGTTATTACGTAATAGTGTATAACGCTACACGTTATTACGAAATAGTATATAACGTTATACGTTATTACATAATAGTATATAACGTTATACGGTATTACGTAATAGTATATAACGCTACACGTTATTACGAAATAGTATATAACGTTATACGTTATTACATAATAGTATATAACGTTATACGGTATTACGTAATAGTATATAACGTTATACGTTAATATGTAATAGTATATAACGTTATACGTTATTACGTAATAGTATATAACGTTATACGTTATTACGTAATAGTATATAACGTTATACGTTATTACGTAATAGTATATAGCGTTATACGTTATTACGTAATAGTATATAACGTTATACGTTATTACGTAATAGTATATAACGTTATGCGTCGTAAGGTAATACTATATAACGTTATACGTTATTACGTAATAGTATATAACGTTATACGTTATAGGGTTATTACGTAATAGTATATAACGTTATACGTTATACGTTATTACGTAATAGTATATAACGTTATACGTTATTTCGTGACATTATATAACGTTATACGTTATTACGTAATAGTATATAACGTTATACGTTATACGTTATTACGTAATAGTATATAACGTTATACGTTATTATGTAATAGTATATAACGTTAAACGTTATTTCGTAACATTATAGAACGTTATACGTTATTACGTAATTGTATATAACGTTATACGTTATAACATCATAGTATATAGCGTTATATATTATAAGGTAATACTACATAACGTTATGCGCCATAAGGTAATACTATATAACGTTATACGTTATTACGTAATAGTATATAACGCTATACGTTATTACGTAATAGTATATAACGTTATACGCTAGTACGTAATAGTGTATAACGTTATACGTTATTACGTAATAGTATATAACGTTATACGTTATTACGTAATAGTATATAACGTTATACGTTATACGTTATTACGTAATAGTATATAACGTTATACGTTATTATGTAATAGTATATAACGTTAAACGTTATTTCGTAACATTATAGAACGTTATACGTTATTACGTAATAGTATATAACGTTATACGCTAGTACGTAATAGTGTATAACGTTATACGTTATTACGTAATAGTATATAACGCTATACGTTATACGTTATAAGGTAATATTACATAAAGTGATACACGTTACACGTTACAGGGTAGCGTTACACGTTATAAGGTAATATTAAATAACGTTACGCGTAATAAGGATACACTACATAACGTTATGCGTCATAAGGTAATACTATATAACGTTATACGTTATTACGTAACAGTATATAACGTTATACGTTATACGTTATTACGTAATAGTATATAACGTTATACGTTATTATGTAAGAGTATATAACGTTATACGTTATTACGTAATAGTATATAACGTTATACGTTATTACGTAATAGTATATAACGTTATACGTTATACGTTATTAAGTAATAGTATATAACGTTATACCTTATACGTTATTACGTAATAGTATATAACGTTATACGTTATTATGTAATAGTATATAACGTTAAACGTTATTTCGTAACATTATAGAACGTTATACGTTATTACGTAATTGTATATAACGTTATACGTTATAACATCATAGTATATAACGTTATACATTATAAGGTAATACTACACAACGTTATACGTCATAAGGTAATACTATGTAACGTTATACGTTATTACGTAATAGTGTATAACGCTACACGTTATTACGAAATAGTATATAACGTTATACGTTATTACATAATAGTATATAACGTTATACGGTATTACGTAATAGTATATAACGCTACACGTTATTACGAAATAGTATATAACGTTATACGTTATTACATAATAGTATATAACGTTATACGTTATTACGTAATAGTATATAACGTTATGCGTCGTAAGGTAATACTATATAACGTTATACGTTATTACGTAATAGTATATAACGTTATACGTTATAGGGTTATTACGTAATAGTATATAACGTTATACGTTATACGTTATTACGTAATAGTATATAACGTTATACGTTATTTCGTAACATTATATAACGTTATACGTTATTACGTAATAGTATATAACGTTATACGTTATTACGTAATAGTATATAACGTTATACGTTATACGTTATTACGTAATAGTATATAACGTTATACGTTATTATGTAATAGTATATAACGTTAAACGTTATTTCGTAACATTATAGAACGTTATACGTTATTACGTAATTGTATATAACGTTATACGTTATAACATCATAGTATATAGCGTTATACATTATAAGGTAATACTACACAACGTTATACGTCATAAGGTAATACTATATAACGTTATACGTTATTACTTAATAGTGTACGAGGTTTTAAGTTAGTACCGAATAATATATAACGTTATACGATATAACGTAATAGTATATAACGTTATACGTTATAAGGTAATACTACATAACGTTATGCGCCATAAGGTAATACTATATAACGTTATACGTTATTACGTAATAGTATATAACGTTATACGTTATTACGTAATAGTATATAACGTTATACGCTAGTACGTAATAGTGTATAACGTTATACGTTATTACGTAATAGTATATAACGTTATACGTTATTACGTAATAGTATATAACGTTATACGTTATACGTTATTACGTAATAGTATATAACGTTATACGTTATTATGTAATAGTATATAACGTTAAACGTTATTTCGTAACATTATAGAACGTTATACGTTATTACGTAATAGTATATAACGTTATACGCTAGTACGTAATAGTGTATAACGTTATACGTTATTACGTAATAGTATATAACGTTATACGTTATTACGTAATAGTATATAACGTTATACGTTATACGTTATTACGTAATAGTATATAACGTTATACGTTATACGTTATTACGTAATAGTATATAACGTTATACGTTATTATGTAATAGTATATAACGTTAAACGTTATTTCGTAACATTATAGAACGTTATACGTTATTACGTAATTGTATATAACGTTATACGTTATAACATCATAGTATATAGCGTTATACATTATAAGGTAATACTACACAACGTTATACGTCATAAGGTAATACTATATAACGTTATACGTTATTACTTAATAGTGTACGAGGTTTTAAGTTAGTACCGAATAATATATAACGTTATACGATATAACGTAATAGTATATAACGTTATACGTTATAAGGTAATACTACATAACGTTATGCGCCATAAGGTAATACTATATAACGTTATACGTCATTACGTAATCGTATATAACGTTATACGTTATTACTTAATAGTGTACAAGGTTTTAAGTTAGTACCGAATAGTATATAACGTTATACGATATAACGTAATAGTATATAACGTTATACATTATAAGGTAATACTACACAACGTTATACGTCATAGGGTAATACTATGTAACGTTATACGTTAATACGTAACAGTATATAACGTTATACGTTATTACATAATCGTGTATAAAGTTATTAGTACGTAATAGTATATAACGTTATACGTTATACGTTATAAGGTAATATTACATAAAGTGATACGTTACACGTTACAAGGTAATATTAAATAACGTTACACGTTATAAGGAAACACTAAATAACGTTATGCGTCATAAGGTAATACTATGTAACGTTATACGTTATAAGGTAATACTACATAACGTTATGCGTCATGAGGTAATACTATATAACGTTATACGTTATTATGTAATAGTATATAACGTTATACGTTATTTCGTAACATTATAGAACGTTATACGTTATTACGTAATTGTATATAACGTTATACGTTATACGTCATTACGTAATAGTATATAACGTTATACGTTATTACGTAATAGTATATAACGTTATACGTTATTACTTAATCGTGTATTACGTTATACGTTATTACGTAATAGTATATAACGTTATACGTTATTACGTAATAGTATATAACGTTATGCGTCATAAGGTAATACTATATAACGTTATACGTTATTACGTAATAGTATATAACGTTATACGTTATACGTTATTACGTAATAGTATATAACGTTATACGTTATACGTTATTACGTAATAGTATATAACGTTATACGTTATACGTTATTACGTAATAGTATATAACGTTATACGTTATACGTTATTACGTAATAGTATATAACGTTATACGTTATTACGTAATAGTATATAACGTTATACGTTATTACGTAATAGTATATAACGTTATACGTTATTACTTAATCGTGTATAAAGTTATTGGTACGTAATAGTATATAACGCTATACGTTATACGTTATAAGGTAATATTACATAAAGTGATACACGTTACACGTTACAGGGTAACGTTACACGTTATAAGGTAATATTAAATAACGTTACGCGTAATAAGGAAACACTACATAACGTTATGCGTCATAAGGTAATACTATATAACGTTATACGTTATTACGTAACAGTATATAACGTTATACGTTATACGTTATTACGTAATAGTATAAAACGTTATACGTTATTATGTAAGAGTATATAACGTTATACGTTATTACGTAATAGTATATAACGTTATACGTTATTACGTAATAGTATATAACGTTATACGTTATACGTTATTAAGTAATAGTATATAACGTTATACCTTATACGTTATTACGTAATAGTATATAACGTTATACGTTATAACATCATAGTATATAACGTTATACATTATAAGGTAATACTACACAACGTTATACGTCATAAGGTAATACTATGTAACGTTATACGTTATTACGTAATAGTATATAACGCTACACGTTATTACGAAATAGTATATAACGTTATACGTTATTACATAATAGTATATAACGTTATACGGTATTACGTAATAGTATATAACGCTACACGTTATTACGAAATAGTATATAACGTTATACGTTATTACATAATAGTATATAACGTTATACGGTATTACGTAATAGTATATAACGCTACACGTTATTACGAAATAGTATATAACGTTATACGTTATTACATAATAGTATATAACGTTATACGGTATTACGTAATAGTATATAACGCTACACGTTATTACAAAATAGTATATAACGTTATACGTTATTACATAATAGTATATAACGTTATACGGTATTACGTAATAGTATATAACGTTATGCGACATAAGGTAATACTATATAACGTTATACGTTATTACGTAATAGTATATAACGTTATATGTTATACGTTATTACGTAATAGTATATAACGTTATACGTTATTACTTAATCGTGTATAAAGTTATTAGTACGTAATAGTATATAACGTTAGACGTTATACGTTATAAGGTAATATTACATAAAGTGATACGTTACACGTTATAAGGTAATATTAAATAACGTTACACGTTATAAGGAAATACTGCATAACGTTATGCGTCATAAGGTAATACTATATATCGTTATACGTTATTACGTAATAGTATATAACGTTATACGTTATTATGAAATAGTATATAACGTTATACGTTATTACGTAATAGTGTATTACGTTATACGCTATTACGTAATAGTATATAACGTTATACGTTATTACGTAATAGTATATAACGTTATACGTTATTACGTAATAGTATATAACGTTATACGTTATAGGGTTATTACGTAATAGTATATAACGTTATACGTTATACGTTATTACGTAATAGTATATAACGTTATATGTTATACTTTATTACGTAATAGTATATAACGTTATACGTTATTACTTAATCGTGTATAAAGTTATTAGTACGTAATAGTATATAACGTTAGACGTTATACGTTATAAGGTAATATTACATAAAGTGATACGTTACACGTTATAAGGTAATATTAAATAACGTTACACGTTATAAGGAAATACTGCATAACGTTATGCGTCATAAGGTAATACTATATATCGTTATACGTTATTACGTAATAGTATATAACGTTATACGTTATTATGAAATAGTATATAACGTTATACGTTATTACGTAATAGTGTATTACGTTATACGTTATTACGTAATAGTATATAACGTTATACGTTATTACGTAATAGTATATAACGTTATACGTTATTACGTAATAGTATATAACGTTATGCGTCATAAGGTAATACTATATAACGTTATACGTTATTACGTAATAGTATATAACGTTATACGTTATTACGTAATAGTATATAACGTTATGCGTCATAAGGTAATACTATACAACGTTATACGTTATTACGTAATAGTATATAACGTTATACGTTATTATGTAATAGTATATAACGTTATACGTTATTACGTAATTGTATATAGCGTTATACGTTATTACGTAATAGTATATAACGTTATACGTTATTATTTAATCGTACATAACGTTATACGTTATTACGTAATAGTATATATCGCTACACGTTATTATGAAATAGTATATAACGTTATACGTTATTACGTAATAGTATATAACGTTATACGGTATTACGTAATAGTATATAACGTTATGCGACATAAGGTAATACTATATAACGTTATATGTTATTACGTAATAGTATATAACGTTATATGTTATACGTTATTACGTAATAGTATATAACGTTATACGTTATTACTTAATCGTGTATAAAGTTATTAGTACGTAATAGTATATACCGTTAGACGTTATACGTTATAAGGTAATATTACATAACGTGATACGTTACACGTTATAAGGTAACATTAAATAACGTTACACGTTATAAGGAAATACTGCATAACGTTATGCGTCATAAGGTAATACTATATATCGTTATACGTTATTACGTAATAGTATATAACGTTATACGTTATAATGAAATAGTATATAACGTTATACGTTATTACGTAATAGTATATAACGTTATACGTTATTACGTAATAGTATATAACGTTATGCGTCATAAGGTAATACTATATAACGTTATACGTTATTACGTAATAGTATATAACGTTATACGTTATTATGTAATAGTATATAACGTTATACGTTATTACGTAATAGTATATAGCGTTATACGTTATTACGTAATAGTATATAACGTTATACGTTATTACGTAATAGTATATAACGTTATACGTTATTACGTAATAGTATATAACGTTATGCGTCGTAAGGTAATACTATATAACGTTATACGTTATTACGTAATAGTATATAACGTTATACGTTATAGGGTTATTACGTAATAGTATATAACGTTATACGTTATACGTTATTACGTAATAGTATATAACGTTATACGTTATACGTTATTACGTAATAGTATATAACGTTATACGTTATACGTTATTACGTAATAGTATATAACGTTATACGTTATACGTTATTACGTAATAGTATATAACGTTATACGTTATACGTTATGACGTAATTGTATATAACGTTATACGTTATAACATCATAGTATTTAACGTTATACGTTATTACTTAATAGTCTACGAGGTTTTAAGTTAGTACCGAATAATATATAACGTTATACGATATAACGTAATAGTATATAACGTTATACGTTATAAGGTAATACTACATAACGTTATGCGTCATAAGGTAATACTATATAACGTTATACGTTATTACGTAATCGTATATAACGTTATACGTTATTACTTAATAGTGTACAAGGTTTTAAGTTAGTACCGAATAGTATATAACGTTATAAGATATAACGTAATAGTATATAACGTTATAAGATATAACGTAATAGTATATAACGTTATACGTTATTACATAATCGTGTATAAAGTTATTAGTACGTAATAGTATATAACGTTATACGTTATTACTTAATAGTGTACAAGGTTTTAAGTTAGTACCGAATAGTATATAACGTTATACGATATAACGTAATAGTATATAACGTTATACATTATAAGGTAATACTACACAACGTTATACGTCATAAGGTAATACTATGTAACGTTATACGTTAATACGTAATAGTATATAACGTTATACGTTATTACATAATCGTGTATAAAGTTATTAGTACGTAATAGTATATAACGTTATACGTTATACGTTATAAGGTAATATTACATAAAGTGATACGTTACACGTTACAAGGTAATATTAAATAACGTTACACGTTATAAGGAAACACTAAATAACGTTATGCGTCATAAGGTAATACTATATAACGTGATACGTTATTACGTAATAGTATGTAACGTTATACGTTATACGTTATTACGTAATAGTATATAACGTTATACGTTATACGTTATTACGTAATAGTATATAACGTTATACGTTATACGTTATTACGTAATAGTATATAACGTTATACGTTATTACGTAATAGTATATAACGTTATACGGTATTACGTAATAGTATATAACGTTATGCGACATAAGGTAATACTATATAACGTTATATGTTATTACGTAATAGTATATAACGTTATATGTTATACGTTATTACGTAATAGTATATAACGTTATACGTTATTACTTAATCGTGTATAAAGTTATTAGTACGTAATAGTATATAACGTTAGACGTTATACGTTATAAGGTAATATTACATAACGTGATACGTTACACGTTATAAGGTAACATTAAATAACGTTACACGTTATTAGGAAATACTGCATAACGTTATGCGTCATAAGGTAATACTATATATCGTTATACGTTATTACGTAATAGTATATAACGTTATACGTTATTATAAAATAGTATATAACGTTATACGTTATTACGTAATAGTGTATTACGTTATACGTTATAACGTAATAGTATATAACGTTATACGTTATTACGTAATAGTATATAACGTTATACGTTATTATGTAATAGTATATAACGTTAAACGTTATTTCGTAACATTATAGAACGTTATACGTTATTACGTAATTGTATATAACGTTATACGTTATAAGGTAATGCTACATAACGTTATGCGTCACAAGGTAATACTATATAACGTTATACGTTATTACGTAATCGTATATAACGTTATACGTTATTACTTAATAGTGTACAAGGTTTTAAGTTAGTACCGAATAGTATATAACGTTATACGATATAACGTAATAGTATATAATGTTATACATTATAAGGTAATACTACACAACGTTATACGTCATAAGGTAATACTATGTAACGTTATACGTTAATACGTAATAGTATATAACGTTATACGTTATTACATAATCGTGTATAAAGTTATTAGTACGTAATAGTATATAACGTTATACGTTATACGTTATAAGGTAATATTACATAAAGTGATACGTTACACGTTACAAGGTAATACTAAATAACGTTACACGTTATAAGGAAACACTAAATAACGTTATGCGTCATAAGGTAATACTATGTAACGTTATACGTTATAAGGTAATACTACATAACGTTATGCGTCATAAGGTAATACTATATAACGTTATACGTTATTATGTAATAGTATATAACGTTATACGTTATTTCGTAACATTATAGAACGTTATACGTTATTACGTAATTGTATATAACGTTATACGTTATACGTCATTACGTAATAGTATATAACGTTATACGTTATTACGTAATAGTATATAACGTTATACGTTATTTCGTAACATTATATAACGTTATACGTCATTACGTAATAGTATATAACGTTATACGTTATTACGTAATAGTATATAACGTTATACGTTATACGTTATTACGTAATAGTATATAACGTTATACGTTATTATGTAATAGTATATAACGTTAAACGTTATTTCGTAACATTATAGAACGTTATACGTTATTACGTAATTGTATATAACGTTATACGTTATAACATCATAGTATATAGCGTTATACATTATAAGGTAATACTACACAACGTTATACGTCATAAGGTAATACTATATAACGTTATACGTTATTACTTAATAGTGTACGAGGTTTTAAGTTAGTACCGAATAATATATAACGTTATACGATATAACGTAATAGTATATAACGTTATACGTTATAAGGTAATACTACATAACGTTATGCGCCATAAGGTAATACTATATAACGTTATACGTTATTACGTAATCGTATATAACGTTATACGTTATTACTTAATAGTGTACAAGGTTTTAAGTTAGTACCGAATAGTATATAACCTTATACGATATAACGTAATAGTATATAACGTTATACATTATAAGGTAATACTACACAACGTTATACGTCATAGGGTAATACTATGTAACGTTATACGTTAATACGTAATAGTATATAACGTTATACGTTATTTCGTAACATTATAGAACGTTATACGTTATTACGTAATTGTATATAACGTTATACGTTATACGTTATTATGTAATAGTATATAACGTTATACGTTATTTCGTAACATTATAGAACGGTATACGTTATTACGTAATTGTATATAACGTTATACGTTATACGTCATTACGTAATAGTATATAACGTTATACGTTATTACGTAATAGTATATAACGTTATACGTTATTACTTAATCGTGTATTACGTTATACGTTATTACGTAATAGTATATAACGTTATACGTTATTACGTAATAGTATATAACGTTATGCGTCATAAGGTAATACTATATAACGTTATACGTTATTACGTAATAGTATATAACGTTATACGTTATTACGTAATAGTATATAACGTTATACGTTATTATGTAAGAGTATATAACGTTATACGTTATTACGTAATAGTATATAACGTTATGCGTCATAAGGTAATACTATATAACGTTATGCGTCATAAGGTAATACTATATAACGTTATACGTTATTACGTAATAGTATATAACGTTATACGTTATTACGTAATAGTATATAACGTTATACGTTATTACGTAATAGTATATAACGTTATACGTTATTACGTAATAGTATATAGCGTTATACGTTATTACGTAATAGTATATAGCGTTATACGTTATTACGTAATAGTATATAACGTTATACGTTATTACGTAATAGTATATAACGTTATGCGTCGTAAGGTAATACTATATAACGTTATACGTTATTACGTAATAGTATATAACGTTATACGTTATAGGGTTATTACGTAATAGTATATAACGTTATACGTTATACGTTATTACGTAATAGTATATAACGTTATACGTTATACGTTATTACGTAATAGTATATAACGTTATACGTTATTACTTAATCGTGTATAAAGTTATTAGTACGTAATAGTATATAACGTTATACGTTATACGTTATAAGGTAATATTACATAAAGTGATACACGCTACACGTTACAGGGTAACGTTACACGTTATAAGGTAATATTAAATAACGTTACGCGTAATAAGGAAACACTACATAACGTTATGCGTCATAAGGTAATACTATATAACGTTATACGTTATTACGTAACAGTATATAACGTTATACCTTATACGTTATTACGTAATAGTATATAACGTTATACGTTATTATGTAAGAGTATATAACGTAACACGTTATTGCGTAATAGTATATAACGTTATACGTTATTACGTAATAGTATATAACGTTATACGTTATACGTTATTAAGTAATAGTATATAACGTTATACGTTATTATGTAATAGTATATAACGTTAAACGTTATTTCGTAACACTATAGAACGTTATACGTTATGACGTAATTGTATATAACGTTATACGTTATAACATCATAGTATATAACGTTATACGTTATTACTTAATAGTGTACGAGGTTTTAAGTTAGTACCGAATAATATATAACGTTATACGATATAACGTAATAGTATATAACGTTATACGGTATTACGTAATAGTATATAACGTTATGCGACATAAGGTAATACTATATAACGTTATATGTTATTACGTAATAGTATATAACGTTATATGTTATACGTTATTACGTAATAGTATATAACGTTATACGTTATTACTTAATCGTGTATAAAGTTATTAGTACGTAATAGTATATAACGTTAGACGTTATACGTTATAAGGTAATATTACATAACGTGATACGTTACACGTTATAAGGTAACATTAAATAACGTTACACGTTATAAGGAAATACTGCATAACGTTATGCGTCATAAGGTAATACTATATATCGTTATACGTTATTACGTAATAGTATATAACGTTATACGTTATTATGAAATAGTATATAACGTTATACGTTATTACGTAATAGTGTATTACGTTATACGTTATTACGTAATAGTATATAACGTTATACGTTATTACGTAATAGTATATAACGTTATACGTTATTACGTAATAGTATATAACGTTATACGTTATTATGTAATAGTATATAACGTTATACGTTATTACGTAATAGTATATAGCGTTATACGTTATTACGTAATAGTATATAACGTTATACGTTATTACGTAATAGTATATAACGTTATACGTTATTACGTAATAGTATATAACGTTATGCGTCGTAAGGTAATACTATATAACGTTATACGTTATTACGTAATAGTATATAACGTTATACGTTATAGGGTTATTACGTAATAGTATATAACGTTATACGTTATACGTTATTACGTAATAGTATATAACGTTATACGTTATACGTTATTACGTAATAGTATATAACGTTATACGTTATACGTTATTACGTAATAGTATATAACGTTATACGTTATACGTTATTACGTAATAGTATATAACGTTATACGTTATACGTTATGACGTAATTGTATATAACGTTATACGTTATAACATCATAGTATATAACGTTATACGTTATTACTTAATAGTGTACGAGGTTTTAAGTTAGTACCGAATAATATATAACGTTATACGATATAACGTAATAGTATATAACGTTATACGTTATAAGGTAATACTACATAACGTTATGCGTCATAAGGTAATACTATATAACGTTATACGTTATTACGTAATCGTATATAACGTTATACGTTATTACTTAATAGTGTACAAGGTTTTAAGTTAGTACCGAATAGTATATAACGTTATAAGATATAACGTAATAGTATATAACGTTATAAGATATAACGTAATAGTATATAACGTTATACGTTATTACATAATCGTGTATAAAGTTATTAGTACGTAATAGTATATAACGTTATACGTTATTACTTAATAGTGTACAAGGTTTTAAGTTAGTACCGAATAGTATATAACGTTATACGATATAACGTAATAGTATATAACGTTATACATTATAAGGTAATACTACACAACGTTATACGTCATAAGGTAATACTATGTAACGTTATACGTTAATACGTAATAGTATATAACGTTATACGTTATACGTTATTACGTAATAGTATATAACGTTATACGTTATACGTTATTACGTAATAGTATATAACGTTATACGTTATACGTTATTACGTAATAGTATATAACGTTATACGTTATTATTTAATCGTACATAACGTTATACGTTATTACGTAATAGTATATATCGCTACACGTTATTATGAAATAGTATATAACGTTATACGTTATTACGTAATAGTATATAACGTTATACGGTATTACGTAATAGTATATAACGTTATGCGACATAAGGTAATACTATATAACGTTATATGTTATTACGTAATAGTATATAACGTTATATGTTATACGTTATTACGTAATAGTATATAACGTTATACGTTATTACTTAATCGTGTATAAAGTTATTAGTACGTAATAGTATATAACGTTAGACGTTATACGTTATAAGGTAATATTACATAACGTGATACGTTACACGTTATAAGGTAACATTAAATAACGTTACACGTTATTAGGAAATACTGCATAACGTTATGCGTCATAAGGTAATACTATATATCGTTATACGTTATTACGTAATAGTATATAACGTTATACGTTATTATAAAATAGTATATAACGTTATACGTTATTACGTAATAGTGTATTACGTTATACGTTATAACGTAATAGTATATAACGTTATACGTTATTACGTAATAGTATATAACGTTATACGTTATTATGTAATAGTATATAACGTTAAACGTTATTTCGTAACATTATAGAACGTTATACGTTATTACGTAATTGTATATAACGTTATACGTTATACGTCATTACGTAATAGTATATAACGTTATACGTTATTACGTAATAGTATATAACGTTATACGTTATTTCGTAACATTATATAACGTTATACGTCATTACGTAATAGTATATAACGTTATACGTTATTACGTAATAGTATATAACGTTATACGTTATACGTTATTACGTAATAGTATATAACGTTATACGTTATTATGTAATAGTATATAACGTTAAACGTTATTTCGTAACATTATAGAACGTTATACGTTATTACGTAATTGTATATAACGTTATACGTTATAACATCATAGTATATAGCGTTATACATTATAAGGTAATACTACACAACGTTATACGTCATAAGGTAATACTATATAACGTTATACGTTATTACTTAATAGTGTACGAGGTTTTAAGTTAGTACCGAATAATATATAACGTTATACGATATAACGTAATAGTATATAACGTTATACGTTATAAGGTAATACTACATAACGTTATGCGCCATAAGGTAATACTATATAACGTTATACGTTATTACGTAATCGTATATAACGTTATACGTTATTACTTAATAGTGTACAAGGTTTTAAGTTAGTACCGAATAGTATATAACCTTATACGATATAACGTAATAGTATATAACGTTATACAATATAAGGTAATACTACACAACGTTATACGTCATAGGGTAATACTATGTAACGTTATACGTTAATACGTAATAGTATATAACGTTATACGTTATTTCGTAACATTATAGAACGTTATACGTTATTACGTAATTGTATATAACGTTATACGTTATACGTTATTATGTAATAGTATATAACGTTATACGTTATTTCGTAACATTATAGAACGGTATACGTTATTACGTAATTGTATATAACGTTATACGTTATACGTCATTACGTAATAGTATATAACGTTATACGTTATTACGTAATAGTATATAACGTTATACGTTATTACTTAATCGTGTATTACGTTATACGTTATTACGTAATAGTATATAACGTTATACGTTATTACGTAATAGTATATAACGTTATGCGTCATAAGGTAATACTATATAACGTTATACGTTATTACGTAATAGTATATAACGTTATACGTTATTACGTAATAGTATATAACGTTATACGTTATTATGTAAGAGTATATAACGTTATACGTTATTACGTAATAGTATATAACGTTATACGTTATTACGTAATAGTATATAACGTTATACGTTATACGTTATTAAGTAATAGTATATAACGTTATACCTTATACGTTATTACGTAATAGTATATAACGTTATACGTTATTATGTAATAGTATATAACGTTAAACGTTATTTCGTAACATTATAGAACGTTATACGTTATTACGTAATTGTATATAACGTTATACGTTATAACATCATAGTATATAACGTTATACATTATAAGGTAATACTACACAACGTTATACATTATAAGGTAATACTACACAACGTTATACGTCATAAGGTAATAATATGTAACGTTATACGTTAATACGTAATAGTATATAACGTTATACGTTATTATTTAATCGTACATAACGTTATACGTTATTACGTAATAGTATATATCGCTACACGTTATTATGAAATAGTATATAACGTTATACGTTATTACGTAATAGTATATAACGTTATACGGTATTACGTAATAGTATATAACGTTATGCGACATAAGGTAATACTATATAACGTTATATGTTATTACGTAATAGTATATAACGTTATATGTTATACGTTATTACGTAATAGTATATAACGTTATACGTTATTACTTAATCGTGTATAAAGTTATTAGTACGTAATAGTATATAACGTTAGACGTTATACGTTATAAGGTAATATTACATAACGTGATACGTTACACGTTATAAGGTAATATTAAATAACGTTACACGTTATTAGGAAATACTGCATAACGTTATGCGTCATAAGGTAATACTATATATCGTTATACGTTATTACGTAATAGTATATAACGTTATACGTTATTATAAAATAGTATATAACGTTATACGTTATTACGTAATAGTGTATTACGTTATACGTTATAACGTAATAGTATATAACGTTATACGTTATTACGTAATAGTATATAACGTTATACGTTATTATGTAATAGTATATAACGTTAAACGTTATTTCGTAACATTATAGAACGTTATACGTTATTACGTAATTGTATATAACGTTATACGTTATAACATCATAGTATATAACGTTATACATTATAAGGTAATACTACACAACGTTATACGTCATAAGGTAATACTATATAACGTTATACGTTATTACTTAATAGTGTACGAGGTTTTAAGTTAGTACCGAATAATATATAACGTTATACGATATAACGTAATAGTATATAACGTTATACGTTATAAGGTAATGCTACATAACGTTATGCGTCATAAGGTAATACTATATAACGTTATACGTTATTACGTAATCGTATATAACGTTATACGTTATTACTTAATAGTGTACAAGGTTTTAATTTAGTACCGAATAGTATATAACGTTATACGATATAACGTAATAGTATATAACGTTATACATTATAAGGTAATACTACACAACGTTATACGTCATAAGGTAATACTATGTAACGTTATACGTTAATACGTAATAGTATATAACGTTATACGTTATTACATAATCGTGTATAAAGTTATTAGTACGTAATAGTATATAACGTTATACGTTATACGTTATAAGGTAATATTACATAAAGTGATACGTTACACGTTACAAGGTAATATTAAATAACGTTACACGTTACAAGGAAACACTAAATAACGTTATGCGTCATAAGGTAATACTATGTAACGTTATACGTTATAAGGTAATACTACATAACGTTATGCGTCATAAGGTAATACTATATAACGTTATACGTTATTATGTAATAGTATATAACGTTATACGTTATTTCGTAACATTATAGAACGTTATACGTTATTACGTAATTGTATATAACGTTATACGTTATACGTCATTACGTAATAGTATATAACGTTATACGTTATTACGTAATAGTATATAACGTTATACGTTATTACTTAATCGTGTATTACGTTATACGTTATTACGTAATAGTATATAACGTTATACGTTATTACGTAATAGTATATAACGTTATGCGTCATAAGGTAATACTATATAAAGTTATACGTTATTACGTAATAGTATATAACGTTATACGTTATTACGTAATAGTATATAACGTTATACGTTATTATGTAAGAGTATATAACGTTATACGTTATTACGTAATAGTATATAACGTTATACGTTATTACGTAATAGTATATAACGTTATACGTTATACGTTATTAAGTAATAGTATATAACGTTATACCTTATACGTTATTACGTAATAGTATATAACGTTATACGTTATTATGTAATAGTATATAACGTTAAACGTTATTTCGTAACATTATGGAACGTTATACGTTATTACGTAATTGTATATAACGTTATACGTTATTACGTAATAGTATATAACGTTATACGTTATTACGTAATAGTATATAACGTTATGCGTCATAAGGTAATACTATATAACGTTATACGTTATTACGTAATAGTATATAACGTTATACGTTATTACGTAATAGTATATAACGTTATACGTTATTACGTAATAGTATATAACGTTATGCGTCGTAAGGTAATACTATATAACGTTATACGTTATTACGTAATAGTATATAACGTTATACGGTATTACGTAATAGTATATAACGTTATGCGACATAAGGTAATACTATATAACGTTATATGTTATTACGTAATAGTATATAACGTTATATGTTATACGTTATTACGTAATAGTATATAACGTTATACGTTATTACTTAATCGTGTATAAAGTTATTAGTACGTAATAGTATATAACGTTAGACGTTATACGTTATAAGGTAATATTACATAACGTGATACGTTACACGTTATAAGGTAATATTAAATAACGTTACACGTTATTAGGAAATACTGCATAACGTTATGCGTCATAAGGTAATACTATATATCGTTATACGTTATTACGTAATAGTATATAACGTTATACGTTATTATAAAATAGTATATAACGTTATACGTTATTACGTAATAGTGTATTACGTTATACGTTATAACGTAATAGTATATAACGTTATACGTTATTACGTAATAGTATATAACGTTATACGTTATTATGTAATAGTATATAACGTTAAACGTTATTTCGTAACATTATAGAACGTTATACGTTATTACGTAATTGTATATAACGTTATACGTTATAACATCATAGTATATAACGTTATACATTATAAGGTAATACTACACAACGTTATACGTCATAAGGTAATACTATATAACGTTATACGTTATTACTTAATAGTGTACGAGGTTTTAAGTTAGTACCGAATAATATATAACGTTATACGATATAACGTAATAGTATATAACGTTATACGTTATAAGGTAATGCTACATAACGTTATGCGTCATAAGGTAATACTATATAACGTTATACGTTATTACGTAATCGTATATAACGTTATACGTTATTACTTAATAGTGTACAAGGTTTTAATTTAGTACCGAATAGTATATAACGTTATACGATATAACGTAATAGTATATAACGTTATACATTATAAGGTAATACTACACAACGTTATACGTCATAAGGTAATACTATGTAACGTTATACGTTAATACGTAATAGTATATATCGTTATACGTTATTACATAATCGTGTATAAAGTTATTAGTACGTAATAGTATATAACGTTATACGTTATACGTTATAAGGTAATATTACATAAAGTGATACGTTACACGTTACAAGGTAATATTAAATAACGTTACACGTTATAAGGAAACACTAAATAACGTTATGCGTCATAAGGTAATACTATGTAACGTTATACGTTATAAGGTAATACTACATAACGTTATGCGTCATAAGGTAATACTATATAACGTTATACGTTATTATGTAATAGTATATAACGTTATACGTTATTTCGTAACATTATAGAACGTTATACGTTATTACGTAATTGTATATAACGTTATACGTTATACGTCATTACGTAATAGTATATAACGTTATACGTTATTACGTAATAGTATATAACGTTATACGTTATTACTTAATCGTGTATTACGTTATACGTTATTACGTAATAGTATATAACGTTATACGTTATTACGTAATAGTATATAACGTTATGCGTCATAAGGTAATACTATATAAAGTTATACGTTATTACGTAATAGTATATAACGTTATACGTTATTACGTAATAGTATATAACGTTATACGTTATTATGTAAGAGTATATAACGTTATACGTTATTACGTAATAGTATATAACGTTATACGTTATTACGTAATAGTATATAACGTTATACGTTATACGTTATTAAGTAATAGTATATAACGTTATACCTTATACGTTATTACGTAATAGTATATAACGTTATACGTTATTATGTAATAGTATATAACGTTAAACGTTATTTCGTAACATTATGGAACGTTATACGTTATTACGTAATTGTATATAACGTTATACGTTATTACGTAATAGTATATAACGTTATACGTTATTACGTAATAGTATATAACGTTATGCGTCATAAGGTAATACTATATAACGTTATACGTTATTACGTAATAGTATATAACGTTATACGTTATTACGTAATAGTATATAACGTTATACGTTATTACGTAATAGTATATAACGTTATGCGTCGTAAGGTAATACTATATAACGTTATACGTTATTACGTAATAGTATATAACGTTATACGTTATAGGGTTATTACGTAATAGTATATAACGTTATACGTTATACGTTATTACGTAATAGTATATAACGTTATACGTTATACGTTATTACGTAATAGTATATAACGTTATACGTTATTACTTAATCGTGTATAAAGTTATTAGTACGTAATAGTATATAACGTTATACGTTATACGTTATAAGGTAATATTACATAAAGTGATACACGCTACACGTTACAGGGTAACGTTACACGTTATAAGGTAATATTAAATAACGTTACGCGTAATAAGGAAACACTACATAACGTTATGCGTCATAAGGTAATACTATATAACGTTATACGTTATTACGTAACAGTATATAACGTTATACCTTATACGTTATTACGTAATAGTATATAACGTTATACGTTATTATGTAAGAGTATATAACGTAACACGTTATTGCGTAATAGTATATAACGTTATACGTTATTACGTAATAGTATATAACGTTATACGTTATACGTTATTAAGTAATAGTATATAACGTTATACGTTATTATGTAATAGTATATAACGTTAAACGTTATTTCGTAACATTATAGAACGTTATACGTTATGACGTAATTGTATATAACGTTATACGTTATAACATCATAGTATATAACGTTATACGTTATTACTTAATAGTGTACGAGGTTTTAAGTTAGTACCGAATAATATATAACGTTATACGATATAACGTAATAGTATATAACGTTATACGTTATAAGGTAATACTACATAACGTTATGCGTCATAAGGTAATACTATATAACGTTATACGTTATTACGTAATCGTATATAACGTTATACGTTATTACTTAATAGTGTACAAGGTTTTAAGTTAGTACCGAATAGTATATAACGTTATAAGATATAACGTAATAGTATATAACGTTATAAGATATAACGTAATAGTATATAACGTTATAAGATATAACGTAATAGTATATAACGTTATAAGATATAACGTAATAGTATATAACGTTATACATTATAAGGTAATACTACACAACGTTATACGTCATAAGGTAATACTATGTAACGTTATACGTTATTACGTAATAGTATATAACGTTATACGTTATTTCGTAACATTATATAACGTTTTACGTTATTACGTAATAGTATATAACGTTATACGTTATTACATAATCGTGTATAAAGTTATTAGTACGTAATAGTATATAACGTTATACGTTATTACTTAATAGTGTACAAGGTTTTAAGTTAGTACCGAATAGTATATAACGTTATACGATATAACGTAATAGTATATAACGTTATACATTATAAGGTAATACTACACAACGTTATACGTCATAAGGTAATACTATGTAACGTTATACGTTAATACGTAATAGTATATAACGTTATACGTTATTATTTAATCGTACATAACGTTATACGTTATTACGTAATAGTATATATCGCTACACGTTATTATGAAATAGTATATAACGTTATACGTTATTACGTAATAGTATATAACGTTATACGGTATTACGTAATAGTATATAACGTTATGCGACATAAGGTAATACTATATAACGTTATATGTTATTACGTAATAGTATATAACGTTATATGTTATACGTTATTACGTAATAGTATATAACGTTATACGTTATTACTTAATCGTGTATAAAGTTATTAGTACGTAATAGTATATAACGTTAGACGTTATACGTTATAAGGTAATATTACATAACGTGATACGTTACACGTTATAAGGTAATATTAAATAACGTTACACTTTATTAGGAAATACTGCATAACGTTATGCGTCATAAGGTAATACTATATATCGTTATACGTTATTACGTAATAGTATATAACGTTATACGTTATTATAAAATAGTATATAACGTTATACGTTATTACGTAATAGTGTATTACGTTATACGTTATAACGTAATAGTATATAACGTTATACGTTATTACGTAATAGTATATAACGTTATACGTTATTATGTAATAGTATATAACGTTAAACGTTATTTCGTAACATTATAGAACGTTATACGTTATTACGTAATTGTATATAACGTTATACGTTATAACATCATAGTATATAACGTTATACATTATAAGGTAATACTACACAACGTTATACGTCATAAGGTAATACTATATAACGTTATACGTTATTACTTAATAGTGTACGAGGTTTTAAGTTAGTACCGAATAATATATAACGTTATACGATATAACGTAATAGTATATAACGTTATACGTTATAAGGTAATGCTACATAACGTTATGCGTCATAAGGTAATACTATATAACGTTATACGTTATTACGTAATCGTATATAACGTTATACGTTATTACTTAATAGTGTACAAGGTTTTAAGTTAGTACCGAATAGTATATAACGTTATACGATATAACGTAATAGTATATAACGTTATACATTATAAGGTAATACTACACAACGTTATACGTCATAAGGTAATACTATGTAACGTTATACGTTAATACGTAATAGTATATATCGTTATACGTTATTACATAATCGTGTATAAAGTTATTAGTACGTAATAGTATATAACGTTATACGTTATACGTTATAAGGTAATATTACATAAAGTGATACGTTACACGTTACAAGGTAATATTAAATAACGTTACACGTTATAAGGAAACACTAAATAACGTTATGCGTCATAAGGTAATACTATGTAACGTTATACGTTATAAGGTAATACTACATAACGTTATGCGTCATAAGGTAATACTATATAACGTTATACGTTATTATGTAATAGTATATAACGTTATACGTTATTTCGTAACATTATAGAACGTTATACGTTATTACGTAATTGTATATAACGTTATACGTTATACGTCATTACGTAATAGTATATAACGTTATACGTTATTACGTAATAGTATATAACGTTATACGTTATTACGTGATAGTATATAACGTTATGCGTCACAAGGTAATACTATATAACGTTATACGTTATTACGTAATAGTATATAACGTTATACGTTATTATGTAATAGTATATAACGTTATACGTTATTACGTAATAGTATATAACGTTATACGTTATTACGTAATAGTATATAACGTTATACGTTATTACGTAATAGTATATAGCGTTATACGTTATTACGTAATAGTATATAACGTTATACGTTATTACGTAATAGTATATAACGTTATACGTTATTACGTAATAGTATATAACGTTATGCGTCGTAAGGTAATACTATATAACGTTATACGTTATTACGTAATAGTATATAACGTTATACGTTATAGGGTTATTACGTAATAGTATATAACGTTATACGTTATACGTTATTACGTAATAGTATATAACGTTATACGTTATACGTTATTACGTAATAGTATATAACGTTATACGTTATTACTTAATAGTGTACAAGGTTTTAAGTTAGTACCGAATAGTATATAACGTTATACGATATAACGTAATAGTATATAACGTTATACATTATAAGGTAATACTACACAACGTTATACGTCATAAGGTAATACTATGTAACGTTATACGTTAATACGTAATAGTATATAACGTTATACGTTATTACATAATCGTGTATAAAGTTATTAGTACGTAATAGTATATAACGTTATACGTTATACGTTATAAGGTAATATTACATAAAGTGATACGTTACACGTTACAAGGTAATATTAAATAACGTTACACGTTATAAGGAAACACTAAATAACGTTATGCGTCATAAGGTAATACTATATAACGTTATACGTTATTAGGTAATAGTATATAACGTTATACGTTATACGTTATTACGTAATAGTATATAACGTTATACGTTATACGTTATTACGTAATAGTATATAACGTTATACGTTATTATTTAATCGTACATAACGTTATACGTTATTACGTAATAGTATATATCGCTACACGTTATTATGAAATAGTATATAACGTTATACGTTATTACGTAATAGTATATAACGTTATACGGTATTACGTAATAGTATATAACGTTATGCGACATAAGGTAATACTATATAACGTTATATGTTATTACGTAATAGTATATAACGTTATATGTTATACGTTATTACGTAATAGTATATAACGTTATACGTTATTACTTAATCGTGTATAAAGTTATTAGTACGTAATAGTATATAACGTTAGACGTTATACGTTATAAGGTAATATTACATAACGTGATACGTTACACGTTATAAGGTAATATTAAATAACGTTACACGTTATTAGGAAATACTGCATAACGTTATGCGTCATAAGGTAATACTATATATCGTTATACGTTATTACGTAATAGTATATAACGTTATACGTTATTATAAAATAGTATATAACGTTATACGTTATTACGTAATAGTGTATTACGTTATACGTTATAACGTAATAGTATATAACGTTATACGTTATTACGTAATAGTATATAACGTTATACGTTATTATGTAATAGTATATAACGTTAAACGTTATTTCGTAACATTATAGAACGTTATACGTTATTACGTAATTGTATATAACGTTATACGTTATAACATCATAGTATATAACGTTATACATTATAAGGTAATACTACACAACGTTATACGTCATAAGGTAATACTATATAACGTTATACGTTATTACTTAATAGTGTACGAGGTTTTAAGTTAGTACCGAATAATATATAACGTTATACGATATAACGTAATAGTATATAACGTTATACGTTATAAGGTAATGCTACATAACGTTATGCGTCATAAGGTAATACTATATAACGTTATACGTTATTACGTAATCGTATATAACGTTATACGTTATTACTTAATCGTGTATAAAGTTATTAGTACGTAATAGTATATAACGTTAGACGTTATACGTTATAAGGTAATATTACATAACGTGATACGTTACACGTTATAAGGTAATATTAAATAACGTTACACGTTATTAGGAAATACTGCATAACGTTATGCGTCATAAGGTAATACTATATATCGTTATACGTTATTACGTAATAGTATATAACGTTATACGTTATTATAAAATAGTATATAACGTTATACGTTATTACGTAATAGTGTATTACGTTATACGTTATAACGTAATAGTATATAACGTTATACGTTATTACGTAATAGTATATAACGTTATACGTTATTATGTAATAGTATATAACGTTAAACGTTATTTCGTAACATTATAGAACGTTATACGTTATTACGTAATTGTATATAACGTTATACGTTATAACATCATAGTATATAACGTTATACATTATAAGGTAATACTACACAACGTTATACGTCATAAGGTAATACTATATAACGTTATACGTTATTACGTAATAGTGTACGAGGTTTTAAGTTAGTACCGAATAATATATAACGTTATACGATATAACGTAATAGTATATAACGTTATACGTTATAAGGTAATGCTACATAACGTTATGCGTCATAAGGTAATACTATATAACGTTATACGTTATTACGTAATCGTATATAACGTTATACGTTATTACTTAATAGTGTACAAGGTTTTAAGTTAGTACCGAATAGTATATAACGTTATACGATATAACGTAATAGTATATAACGTTATACATTATAAGGTAATACTACACAACGTTATACGTCATAAGGTAATACTATGTAACGTTATACGTTAATACGTAATAGTATATAACGTTATACGTTATTACATAATCGTGTATAAAGTTATTAGTACGTAATAGTATATAACGTTATACGTCATACGTTATAAGGTAATATTACATAAAGTGATACGTTACACGTTACAAGGTAATATTAAATAACGTTACACGTTATAAGGAAACACTAAATAACGTTATGCGTCATAAGGTAATACTATGTAACGTTATACGTTATAAGGTAATACTACATAACGTTATGCGTCATAAGGTAATACTATATAACGTTATACGTTATTATGTAATAGTATATAACGTTATACGTTATTTCGTAACATTATAGAACGTTATACGTTATTACGTAATTGTATATAACGTTATACGTTATACGTCATTACGTAATAGTATATAACGTTATACGTTATTACGTAATAGTATATAACGTTATACGTTATTTCGTAACATTATATAACGTTATACGTTATTATGTAATAGTATATAACGTTATACGTTATTACGTAATAGTATATAACGTTATACGTTATACGTTATTACGTAATAGTATATAACGTTATACGTTATTATGTAATAGTATATAACGTTAAACGTTATTTCTTAACATTATAGAACGTTATACGTTATTACGTAATTGTATATAACGTTATACGTTATAACATCATAGTATATAGCGTTATACATTATAAGGTAATACTACACAACGTTATACGTCATAAGGTAATACTATATAACGTTATACGTTATTACTTAATAGTGTACGAGGTTTTAAGTTAGTACCGAATAATATATAACGTTATACGATATAACGTAATAGTATATAACGTTATACGTTATAAGGTAATACTACATAACGTTATGCGCCATAAGGTAATACTATATAACGTTATACGTTATTACGTAATCGTATATAACGTTATACGTTATTACTTAATAGTGTACAATGTTTTAAGTTAGTACCGAATAGTATATAACGTTATACGATATAACGTAATAGTATATAACGTTATACATTATAAGGTAATACTACACAACGTTATACGTCATAGGGTAATACTATGTAACGTTATACGTTAATACGTAATAGTATATAACGTTATACATTATTTCGTAACATTATAGAACGTTATACGTTATTACGTAATTGTATATAACGTTATACGTTATACGTTATTATGTAATAGTATATAACGTTATACGTTATTTCGTAACATTATAGAACGTTATACGTTATTACGTAATTGTATATAACGTTATACGTTATACGTCATTACGTAATAGTATATAACGTTATACGTTATTACGTAATAGTATATAACGTTATACGTTATTACTTAATCGTGTATTACGTTATACGTTATTACGTAATAGTATATAACGTTATACGTTATTACGTAATAGTATATAACGTTATGCGTCATAAGGTAATACTATATAACGTTATACGTTATTACGTAATAGTATATAACGTTATACGTTATTACGCAATATTATATAACGTTAAACGTTATTACGTAATAGTATATAACGTTATACGTTATTACGTAATAGTATATAACGTTATGCGTCATAAGGTAATACTATATAACGTTATACGTTATTACGTAATAGTATATAACGTTATACGTTATACGTTATTACGTAATAGTATATAACGTTATACGTTATACGTTATTACGTAATAGTATATAACGTTATACGTTATACGTTATTACGTAATAGTATATAACGTTATACGTTATACGTTATTACGTAATAGTATATAACGTTATACGTTATACGTTATTACGTAATAGTATATAACGTTATACGTTATACGTTATTACGTAATAGTATATAACGTTATACGTTATACGTTATTACGTAATAGTATATAACGTTATACGTTATTACGTAATAGTATATAACGTTATACGTTATTACGTAATAGTATATAACGTTATACGTTATTACTTAATCGTGTATAAAGTTATTGGTACGTAATAGTATATAACGCTATACGTTATACGTTATAAGGTAATATTACATAAAGTGATACACGTTACACGTTACAGGGTAACGTTACACGTTATAAGGTAATATTAAATAACGTTACGCGTAATAAGGAAACACTACATAACGTTATGCGTCATAAGGTAATACTATATAACGTTATACGTTATTACGTAACAGTATATAACGTTATACGTTATACGTTATTACGTAATAGTATATAACGTTATACGTTATTATGTAAGAATATATAACGTTATACGTTATTACGTAATAGTATATAACGTTATACGTTATTACGCAATAGTATATAACGTTATACGTTATACGTTATTAAGTAATAGTATATAACGTTATACCTTATACGTTATTACGTAATAGTATATAACGTTATACGTTATTATGTAATAGTATATAACGTTAAACGTTATTTCGTAACATTATAGAACGTTATACGTTATTACGTAATTGTATATAACGTTATACGTTATAACATCATAGTATATAACGTTATACATTATAAGGTAATACTACACAACGTTATACGTCATAAGGTAATACTATGTAACGTTATACGTTATTACGTAATAGTATATAACGCTACACGTTATTACGAAATAGTATATAACGTTATACGTTATTACATAATAGTATATAACGTTATACGGTATTACGTAATAGTATATAACGCTACACGTTATTACGAAATAGTATATAACGTTATACGTTATTACATAATAGTATATAACGTTATACGGTATTACGTAATAGTATATAACGTTATGCGACATAAGGTAATACTATATAACGTTATACGTTATTACGTAATAGTATATAACGTTATATGTTATACGTTATTACGTAATAGTATATAACGTTATACGTTATTACTTAATCGTGTATAAAGTTATTAGTACGTAATAGTATATAACGTTAGACGTTATACGTTATAAGGTAATATTATATAAAGTGATACGTTACACGTTATAAGGTAATATTAAATAACGTTACACGTTATAAGGAAATACTGCATAACGTTATGCGTCATAAGGTAATACTATATATCGTTATACGTTATTACGTAATAGTATATAACGTTATACGTTATTATGAAATAGTATATAACGTTATACGTTATTACGTAATAGTGTATTACGTTATACGCTATTACGTAATAGTATATAACGTTATACGTTATTACGTAATAGTATATAACGTTATACGTTATTACGTAATAGTATATAACGTTATGCGTCATAAGGTAATACTATATAACGTTATACGTTATTACGTAATAGTATATAACGTTATACGTTATTACGTAATAGTATATAACGTTATGCGTCATAAGGTAATACTATATAACGTTATACGTTATTACGTAATAGTATATAACGTTATACGTTATTATGTAATAGTATATAACGTTATACGTTATTACGTAATAGTATATAACGTTATACGTTATTACGTAATAGTATATAACGTTATACGTTATTACGTAATAGTATATAGCGTTATACGTTATTACGTAATAGTATATAACGTTATACGTTATTACGTAATAGTATATAACGTTATGCGTCGTAAGGTAATACTATATAACGTTATACGTTATTACGTAATAGTATATAACGTTATACGTTATACGTTATTACGTAATAGTATATAACGTTATACGTTATACGTTATTACGTAATAGTATATAACGTTATACGTTATTACTTAATCGTGTATAAAGTTATTAGTACGTAATAGTATATAACGTTATACGTTATACGTTATAAGGTAATATTACATAAAGTGATACACGCTACACGTTACACGGTAACGTTACACGTTATAAGGTAATATTAAATAACGTTACGCGTAATAAGGAAACACTACATAACGTTATGCGTCATAAGGTAATACTATATAACGTTATACGTTATTACGTAACAGTATATAACGTTATACCTTATACGTTATTACGTAATAGTATATAACGTTATACGTTATTATGTAAGAGTATATAACGTAACAAGTTATTACGTAATAGTATATAACGTTATACGTTATTACGTAATAGTATATAACGTTATACGTTATTACGTAATAGTATATAACGTTATGCGTCATAAGGTAATACTATATAACGTTATACGTTATTACGTAATAGTATATAACGTTATACGTTATACGTTATTACGTAATAGTATATAACGTTATACGTTATACGTTATTACGTAATAGTATATAACGTTATACGTTATACGTTATTACGTAATAGTATATAACGTTATACGTTATACGTTATTACGTAATAGTATATAACGTTATACGTTATACGTTATTACGTAATAGTATATAACGTTATACGTTATTACGTAATAGTATATAACGTTATACGTTATTACTTAATCGTGTATAAAGTTATTGGTACGTAATAGTATATAACGCTATACGTTATACGTTATAAGGTAATATTACATAAAGTGATACACGTTACACGTTACAGGGTAACGTTACACGTTATAAGGTAATATTAAATAACGTTACGCGTAATAAGGAAACACTACATAACGTTATGCGTCATAAGGTAATACTATATAACGTTATACGTTATTACGTAACACTATATAACGTTATACGTTATACGTTATTACGTAATAGTATATAACGTTATACGTTATTATGTAAGAGTATATAACGTTATACGTTATTACGTAATAGTATATAACGTTATACGTTATTACGTAATAGTATATAACGTTATACGTTATACGTTATTAAGTAATAGTATATAACGTTATACCTTATACGTTATTACGTAATAGTATATAACGTTATACGTTATTATGTAATAGTATATAACGTTAAACGTTATTTCGTAACATTATAGAACGTTATACGTTATTACGTAATTGTATATAACGCTATACGTTATAACATCATAGTATATAACGTTATACATTATAAGGTAATACTACACAACGTTATACGTCATAAGGTAATACTATGTAACGTTATACGTTATTACGTAATAGTATATAACGCTACACGTTATTACGAAATAGTATATAACGTAATACGTTATTACATAATAGTATATAACGTTATACGGTATTACGTAATAGTATATAACGCTACACGTTATTACGAAATAGTATATAACGTTATACGTTATTACATAATAGTATATAACGTTATACGGTATTACGTAATAGTATATAACGTTATGCGACATAAGGTAATACTATATAACGTTATACGTTATTACGTAATAGTATATAACGTTATATGTTATACGTTATTACGTAATAGTATATAACGTTATACGTTATTACTTAATCGTGTATAAAGTTATTAGTACGTAATAGTATATAACGTTAGACGTTATACGTTATAAGGTAATATTTCATAAAGTGATACGTTACACGTTATAAGGTAATATTAAATAACGTTACACGTTATAAGGAAATACTGCATAACGTTATGCGTCATAAGGTAATACTATATATCGTTATACGTTATTACGTAATAGTATATAACGTTATACGTTATTACGTAATAGTATATAACGTTATGCGTCATAAGGTAATACTATATAACGTTATACGTTATTACGTAATAGTATATAACGTTATACGTTATTACGTAATAGTATATAACGTTATACGTTATTACGTAATAGTATATAACGTTATGCGTCATAAGGTAATACTATATAACGTTATACGTTATTACGTAATAGTATATAACGTTATACGTTATTATGTAATAGTATATAACGTTATACGTTATTACGTAATAGTATATAACGTTATACGTTATTACGTAATAGTATATAACGTTATACGTTATTACGTAATAGTATATAGCGTTATACGTTATTACGTAATAGTATATAGCGTTATACGTTATTACGTAATAGTATATAACGTTATACGTTATTACGTAATAGTATATAACGTTAAGCGTCGTAAGGTAATACTATATAACGTTATACGTTATTACGTAATAGTATATAACGTTATACGTTATAGGGTTATTACGTAATAGTATATAATGTTATACGTTATACGTTATTACGTAATAGTATATAACGTTATACGTTATACGTTATTACGTAATAGTATATAACGTTATACGTTATACGTTATTACGTAATAGTATATAACGTTATACGTTATTACTTAATCGTGTATAAAGTTATTAGTACGTAATAGTATATAACGTTATACGTTATACGTTATAAGGTAATATTACATAAAGTGATACACGCTACACGTTACAGGGTAACGTTACACGTTATAAGGTAATATTAAATAACGTTACGCGTAATAAGGAAACACTACATAACGTTATGCGTCATAAGGTAATACTATATAACGTTATACGTTATTACGTAACAGTATATAACGTTATACCTTATACGTTATTACGTAATAGTATATAACGTTATACGTTATTATGTAAGAGTATATAACGTAACACGTTATTGCGTAATAGTATATAACGTTATACGTTATTACGTAATAGTATATAACGTTATACGTTATACGTTATTAAGTAATAGTATATAACGTTATACGTTATTATGTAATAGTATATAACGTTAAACGTTATTTCGTAACATTATAGAACGTTATACGTTATGACGTAATTGTATATAACGTTATATGTTATAACATCATAGTATATAACGTTATACGTTATTACTTAATAGTGTACGAGGTTTTAAGTTAGTACCGAATAATATATAACGTTATACGATATAACGTAATAGTATATAACGTTATACGTTATAAGGTAATACTACATAACGTTATGCGTCATAAGGTAATACTATATAACGTTATACGTTATTACGTAATCGTATATAACGTTATACGTTATTACTTAATAGTGTACAAGGTTTTAAGTTAGTACCGAATAGTATATAACGTTATAAGATATAACGTAATAGTATATAACGTTATACATTATAAGGTAATACTACACAACGTTATACGTCATAAGGTAATACTATGTAACGTTATACGTTATTACGTAATAGTATATAACGTTATACGTTATTTCGTAACATTATATAACGTTATACGTTATTACGTAATAGTATATAACGATATACGTTATTACATAATCGTGTATAAAGTTATTAGTACGTAATAGTATATAACGTTATACGTTATTACTTAATAGTGTACAAGGTTTTAAGTTAGTACCGAATAGTATATAACGTTATACGATATAACGTAATAGTATATAACGTTATACATTATAAGGTAATACTACACAACGTTATACGTCATAAGGTAATACTATGTAACGTTATACGTTAATACGTAATAGTATATAACGTTATACGTTATTACATAATCGTGTATAAAGTTATTAGTACGTAATAGTATATAACGTTATACGTTATTACGTGATAGTATATAACGTTATACGTTATACGTTATTACGTAATAGTATATAACGTTATACGTTATACGTTATTACGTAATAGTATATAACGTTATACGTTATTATTTAATCGTACATAACGTTATACGTTATTACGTAATAGTATATATCGCTACACGTTATTATGAAATAGTATATAACGTTATACGTTATTACGTAATAGTATATAACGTTATACGGTATTACGTAATAGTATATAACGTTATGCGACATAAGGTAATACTATATAACGTTATATGTTATTACGTAATAGTATATAACGTTATATGTTATACGTTATTACGTAATAGTATATAACGTTATACGTTATTACTTAATCGTGTATAAAGTTATTAGTACGTAATAGTATATAACGTTAGACGTTATACGTTATAAGGTAATATTACATAACGTGATACGTTACACGTTATAAGGTAATATTAAATAACGTTACACGTTATTAGGAAATACTGCATAACGTTATGCGTCATAAGGTAATACTATATATCGTTATACGTTATTACGTAATAGTATATAACGTTATACGTTATTATAAAATAGTATATAACGTTATACGTTATTACGTAATAGTGTATTACGTTATACGTTATAACGTAATAGTATATAACGTTATACGTTATTACGTAATAGTATATAACGTTATACGTTATTATGTAATAGTATATAACGTTAAACGTTATTTCGTAACATTATAGAACGTTATACGTTATTACGTAATTGTATATAACGTTATACGTTATAACATCATAGTATATAACGTTATACATTATAAGGTAATACTACACAACGTTATACGTCATAAGGTAATACTATATAACGTTATACGTTATTACTTAATAGTGTACGAGGTTTTAAGTTAGTACCGAATAATATATAACGTTATACGATATAACGTAATAGTATATAACGTTATACGTTATAAGGTAATACTACATAACGTTATGCGTCATAAGGTTATACTATATAACGTTATACGTTATTATGTAATAGTATATAACGTTATACGTTATTTCGTAACATTATAGAACGTTATACGTTATTACGTAATTGTATATAACGTTATACGTTATACGTCATTACGTAATAGTATATAACGTTATACGTTATTACGTAATAGTATATAACGTTATACGTTATTTCGTAACATTATATAACGTTATACGTTATTACGTAATAGTATATAACGTTATACGTTATTACGTAATAGTATATAACGTTATACGTTTTTACTTAATCGTGTATTACGTTATACGTTATTACGTAATAGTATATAACGTTATACGTTATTACGTAATAGTATATAACGTTATGCGTCATAAGGTAATACTATATAACGTTATACGTTATTACGTAATAGTATATAACGTTATACGTTATTACGTAATAGTATATAACGTTATACGTTATTACGTAATAGTATATAACGTTATGCGTCATAAGGTAATACTATATAACGTTATACGTTATTACGTAATAGTATATAACGTTATACATTATACGTTATTACGTAATAGTATATAACGTTATACGTTATACGTTATTACGTAATAGTATATAACGTTATACGTTATACGTTATTACGTAATAGTATATAACGTTATACGTTATACGTTATTACGTAATAGTATATAACGTTATACGTTATTACGTAATAGTATATAATGTTATACGTTATTACGTAATAGTATATAACGTTATACGTTATTATGTAAGAGTATATAACGTTATACGTTATTACGTAATAGTATATAACGTTATACGTTATTACGTAATAGTATATAAAGTTATACGTTATACGTTATTAAGTAATAGTATATAACGTTATACCATATACGTTATTACGTAATAGTATATAACGTTATACGTTATTATGTAATAGTATATAACGTTAAACGTTATTTCGTAACATTATAGAACGTTATACGTTATTACGTAATTGTATATAACGTTATACGTTATAACATCATAGTATATAACGTTATACATTATAAGGTAATACTACACAACGTTATACGTCATAAGGTAATACTATGTAACGTTATACGTTATTACGTAATAGTATATAACGCTACACGTTATTACGAAATAGTATATAACGTTATACGTTATTACATAATAGTATATAACGTTATACGGTATTACGTAATAGTATATAACGCTACACGTTATTACGAAATAGTATATAACGTTATACGTTATTACATAATAGTATATAACGTTATACGGTATTACGTAATAGTATATAACGTTATGCGACATAAGGTAATACTATATAACGTTATACGTTATTACGTAATAGTATATAACGTTATATGTTATACGTTATTACGTAATAGTATATAACGTTATACGTTATTACTTAATCGTGTATAAAGTTATTAGTACGTAATAGTATATAACGTTAGACGTTATACGTTATAAGGTAATATTACATAAAGTGATACGTTACACGTTATAAGGTAATATTAAATAACGTTACACGTTATAAGGAAATACTGCATAACGTTATGCGTCATAAGGTAATACTATATAACGTTATACGTTATTACGTAATAGTATATAACGTTATACGTTATTATGAAATAGTATATAACGTTATACGTTATTACGTAATAGTGTATTACGTTATACGTTATTACGTAATAGTATATAACGTTATACGTTATTACGTAATAGTATATAACGTTATACGTTATTACGTAATAGTATATAATGTTATGCGTCATAAGGTAATACTATATAACGTTATACGTTATTACGTAATAGTATATAACGTTATACGTTATTACGTAATAGTATATAACGTTATGCGTCATAAGGTAATACTATATAACGTTATACGTTATTACGTAATAGTATATAACGTTATACGTTATACGTTATAAGGTAATATTACATAAAGTGATACACGCTACACGTTACAGGGTAACGTTACACGTTATAAGGTAATATTAAATAACGTTACGCGTAATAAGGAAACACTACATAACGTTATGCGTCATAAGGTAATACTATATAACGTTATACGTTATTACGTAACAGTATATAACGTTATACCTTATACGTTATTACGTAATAGTATATAACGTTATACGTTATTATGTAAGAGTATATAACGTAACACGTTATTGCGTAATAGTATATAACGTTATACGTTATTACGTAATAGTATATAACGTTATACGTTATACGTTATTAAGTAATAGTATATAACGTTATACGTTATTATGTAATAGTATATAACGTTAAACGTTATTTCGTAACATTATAGAACGTTATACGTTATGACGTAATTGTATATAACGTTATACGTTATAACATCATAGTATATAACGTTATACGTTATTACTTAATAGTGTACGAGGTTTTAAGTTAGTACCGAATAATATATAACGTTATACGATATAACGTAATAGTATATAACGTTATACGTTATAAGGTAATACTACATAACGTTATGCGTCATAAGGTAATACTATATAACGTTATACGTTATTACGTAATCGTATATAACGTTATACGTTATTACTTAATAGTGTACAAGGTTTTAAGTTAGTACCGAATAGTATATAACGTTATAAGATATAACGTAATAGTATATAACGTTATAAGATATAACGTAATAGTATATAACGTTATACATTATAAGGTAATACTACACAACGTTATACGTCATAAGGTAATACTATGTAACGTTATACGTTATTACGTAATAGTATATAACGTTATACGTTATTACATAATCGTGTATAAAGTTATTAGTACGTAATAGTATATACCGTTATACGTTATACGTTATAAGGTAATATTACATAAAGTGATACGTTACACGTTACAAGGTAATATTAAATAACGTTACACGTTATAAGGAAACACTAAATAACGTTATGCGTCATAAGGTAATACTATATAACGTTATACGTTATTACGTAATAGTATATAACGTTATACGTTATACGTTATTACGTAATAGTATATAACGTTATACGTTATACGTTATTACGTAATAGTATATAACGTTATACGTTATACGTTATTACGTAATAGTATATAACGTTATACGTTATTACGTAATAGTATATAACGTTATACGTTATTACGTAATAGTATATAACGTTATACGTTATTACGTAATAGTATATAACGTTATACGTTATTACTTAATCGTGTATAAAGTTATTGGTACGTAATAGTATATAACGCTATACGTTATACGTTATAAGGTAATATTACATAAAGTGATACACGTTAAACGTTACAGGGTAACGTTACACGTTATAAGGTAATATTAAATAACGTTACGCGTAATAAGGAAACACTACATAACGTTATGCGTCATAAGGTAATACTATATAACGTTATACGTTATTACGTAACAGTATATAACGTTATACGTTATACGTTATTACGTAATAGTATATAACGTTATACGTTATTATGTAAGAGTATATAACGTTATACGTTATTACGTAATAGTATATAACGTTATACGTTATTACGTAATAGTATATAACGTTATACGTTATACGTTATTAAGTAATAGTATATAACGTTATACCATATACGTTATTACGTAATAGTATATAACGTTATACGTTATTATGTAATAGTATATAACGTTAAACGTTATTTCGTAACATTATAGAACGTTATACGTTATTACGTAATTGTATATAACGTTATACGTTATAACATCATAGTATATAACGTTATACATTATAAGGTAATACTACACTACGTTATACGTCATAAGGTAATACTATGTAACGTTATACGTTATTACGTAATAGTATATAACGCTACACGTTATTACGAAATAGTATATAACGTTATACGTTATTACATAGTAGTATATAACGTTATACGGTATTACGTAATAGTATATAACGCTACACGTTATTACGAAATAGTATATAACGTTATACGTTATTACATAATAGTATATAACGTTATACGGTATTACGTAATAGTATATAACGTTATGCGACATAAGGTAATACTATATAACGTTATACGTTATTACGTAATAGTATATAACGTTATATGTTATACGTTATTACGTAATAGTATATAACGTTATACGTTATTACTTAATCGTGTATAAAGTTATTAGTACGTAATAGTATATAACGTTAGACGTTATACGTTATAAGGTAATATTACATAAAGTGATACGTTACACGTTATAAGGTAATATTAAATAACGTTACACGTTATAAGGAAATACTGCATAACGTTATGCGTCATAAGGTAATACTATATATCGTTATACGTTATTACGTAATAGTATATAACGTTATACGTTATTATGAAATAGTATATAACGTTATACGTTATTACGTAATAGTGTATTACGTTATACGTTATTACGTAATAGTATATAACGTTATACGTTATTACGTAATAGTATATAACGTTATACGTTATTACGTAATAGTATATAATGTCATGCGTCATAAGGTAATACTTTATAACGTTATACGTTATTACGTAATAGTATATAACGTTATACGTTATTACGTAATAGTATATAACGTTATGCGTCATAAGGTAATACTATATAACGTTATACGTTATTACGTAATAGTATATAACGTTATACGTTATACGTTATAAGGTAATATTACATAAAGTGATACACGCTACACGTTACAGGGTAACGTTACACGTTATAAGGTAATATTAAATAACGTTACGCGTAATAAGGAAACACTACATAACGTTATGCGTCATAAGGTAATACTATATAACGTTATACGTTATTACGTAACAGTATATAACGTTATACCTTATACGTTATTACGTAATAGTATATAACGTTATACGTTATTATGTAAGAGTATATAACGTAACACGTTATTGCGTAATAGTATATAACGTTATACGTTATTACGTAATAGTATATAACGTTATACGTTATACGTTATTAAGTAATAGTATATAACGTTATACGTTATTATGTAATAGTATATAACGTTAAACGTTATTTCGTAACATTATAGAACGTTATACGTTATGACGTAATTGTATATAACGTTATACGTTATAACATCATAGTATATAACGTTATACGTTATTACTTAATAGTGTACGAGGTTTTAAGTTAGTACCGAATAATATATAACGTGATACGATATAACGTAATAGTATATAACGTTATACGTTATAAGGTAATACTACATAACGTTATGCGTCATAAGGTAATACTATATAACGTTATACGTTATTACGTAATCGTATATAACGTTATACGTTATTACTTAATAGTGTACAAGGTTTTAAGTTAGTACCGAATAGTATATAACGTTATAAGATATAACGTAATAGTATATAACGTTATAAGATATAACGTAATAGTATATAACGTTATACATTATAAGGTAATACTACACAACGTTATACGTCATAAGGTAATACTATGTAACGTTATACGTTATTACGTAATAGTATATAACGTTATACGTTATTACATAATCGTGTATAAAGTTATTAGTACGTAATAGTATATACCGTTATACGTTATACGTTATAAGGTAATATTACATAAAGTGATACGTTACACGTTACAAGGTAATATTAAATAACGTTACACGTTATAAGGAAACACTAAATAACGTTATGCGTCATAAGGTAATACTATATAACGTTATACGTTATTACATAATAGTATATAACGTTATACGTTATACGTTATTACGTAATAGTATATAACGTTATACGTTATACGTTATTACGTAATAGTATATAACGTTATACGTTATACGTTATTACGTAATAGTATATAACGTTATACGTTATACGTTATTACGTAATAGTATATAACGTTATACGTTATTATTTAATCGTACATAACGTTATACGTTATTACGTAATAGTATATATAGCTACACGTTATTACGAAATAGTATATAACGTTATACGTTATTACGTAATAGTATATGACGTTATACGGTATTACGTAATAGTATATAAAGTTATGCGACATAAGGTAATACTATATAACGTTATACGTTATTACGTAATAGTATATAACGTTATATGTTATACGTTATTACGTAATAGTATATAACGTTATACGTTATTACTTAATCGTGTATAAAGTTATTAGTACGTAATAGTATATAACGTTAGACGTTATACGTTATAAGGTAATATTACATAACGTAATACGTTACACGTTATAAGGTAATATTAAATAACGTTACACGTTATAAGGAAATACTGCATAACGTTATGCGTCATAAGGTAATACTATATATCGTTATACGTTATTACGTAATAGTATATAACGTTATACGTTATTATAAAATAGTATATAACGTTATACGTTATTACGTAATAGTGTATTACGTTATACGTTATTACGTAATAGTATATAACGTTATACGTTATTACGTAATAGTATATAACGTTATGCGTCATAAGGTAATACTATATAACGTTATACGTTATTACGTAATAGTATATAACGCTATACGTTATTACGTAATAGTATATAACGTTATACGCTAGTACGTAATAGTGTATAACGTTATACGTTATTACGTAATAGTATATAACGTTATACGTTATTACGTAATAGTATATAACGTTATACGTTATACGTTATTACGTAATTGTATATAACGTTATACGTTATAACATCATAGTATATAACGTTATACATTATAAGGTAATACTACACAACGTTATACGTCATAGGGTAATACTATATAACGTTATACGTTATTACCTAATAGTGTACGAGGTTTTAAGTTAGTACCGAATAATATATAACGTTATACGATATAACGTAATAGTATATAACGTTATACGTTATAAGGTAATACTACACAACGTTATGCGTCATAAGGTAATACTATATAACGTTATACGTTATTACGTAATCCTATATAACGTTATACATTATTACTTAATAGTGTATAAAGTTATTAGTACGTAATACTATATAACGTTATACGTTATACGTTATAAGGTAATATTACATAAAGTGATACGTTACACGTTACAAGGTAATATTAAATAACGTTACACGTTATAAGGAAACACTAAATAAGGTTATGCGTCATAAGGTAATACTTTATAACGTTATACGATATAACGTTATACATTATTACTTAATAGTGTATAAAGTTATTAGTACGTAATACTATATAACGTTATACGTTATAAGGTAATACTACATAACGTTATGCGTTATAAGGTAATACTATATAACGTTATACGTTATTACGTAATCGTATATAACGTTATACGTTATTACTTAATAGTGTACAAGGTTTTAAGTTAGTACCGAATAGTATATAACGTTATAAGATATAACGTAATAGTATATAACGTTATACATTATAAGGTAATACTACACAACTTTATACGTCATAAGGTAATACTATGTAACGTTATACGTTATTACATAATCGTGTATAAAGTTATTAGTACGTAATAGTATATAACGTTATACGTTATACGTTATAAGGTAATATTACATAAAGTGATACGTTACACGTTACAAGGTAATATTAAATAACGTTACACGTTATAAGGAAACACTAAATAACGTTATGCGTCATAAGGTAATACTATATAACGTTATACGTTATTACGTAATAGTATATAACGTTATACGTTATACGTTATTACGTAATAGTATATAACGTTATACGTTATACGTTATTACGTAATAGTATATAACGTTATACGTTATTATTTAATCGTACATAACGTTATACGTTATTACGTAATAGTATATATCGCTACACGTTATTATGAAATAGTATATAACGTTATACGTTATTACGTAATAGTATATAACGTTATACGGTATTACGTAATAGTATATAACGTTATGCGACATAAGGTAATACTATATAACGTTATATGTTATTACGTAATAGTATATAACGTTATATGTTATACGTTATTACGTAATAGTATATAACGTTATACGTTATTACTTAATCGTGTATAAAGTTATTAGTACGTAATAGTATATAACGTTAGACGTTATACGTTATAAGGTAATATTACATAACGTGATACGTTACACGTTATAAGGTAATATTAAATAACGTTACACGTTATTAGGAAATACTGCATAACGTTATGCGTCATAAGGTAATACTATATATCGTTATACGTTATTATAAAATAGTATATAACGTTATACGTTATTACGTAATAGTGTATTACGTTATACGTTATAACGTAATAGTATATAACGTTATACGTTATTACGTAATAGTATATAACGTTATACGTTATTATGTAATAGTATATAACGTTAAACGTTATTTCGTAACATTATAGAACGTTATACGTTATTACGTAATTGTATATAACGTTATACGTTATAACATCATAGTATATAACGTTATACATTATAAGGTAATACTACACAACGTTATACGTCATAAGGTAATACTATATAACGTTATACGTTATTATGTAATAGTATATAACGTTATACGTTATTTCGTAACATTATAGAACGTTATACGTTATTACGTAATTGTATATAACGTTATACGTTATACGTCATTACGTAATAGTATATAACGTTATACGTTATTACTTAATAGTGTACAAGGTTTTAAGTTAGTACCGAATAGTATATAACGTTATAAGATATAACGTAATAGTATATAACGTTATACATTATAAGGTAATACTACACAACGTTATACGTCATAAGGTAATACTATGTAACGTTATACGTTATTACGTAATAGTATATAACGTTATACGTTATTACATAATCGTGTATAAAGTTATTAGTACGTAATAGTATATAACGTTATACGTTATACGTTATTACGTAATAGTATATAACGTTATACGTTATACGTTATTACGTAATAGTATATAACGTTATACGTTATTATTTAATCGTACATAACGTTATACGTTATTACGTAATAGTATATATCGCTACACGTTATTGTGAAATAGTATATAACGTTATACGTTATTACGTAATAGTATATAACGTTATACGGTATTACGTAATAGTATATAACGTTATGCGACATAAGGTAATACTATATAACGTTATATGTTATTACGTAATAGTATATAACGTTATATGTTATACGTTATTACGTAATAGTATATAACGTTATACGTTATTACTTAATCGTGTATAAAGTTATTAGTACGTAATAGTATATAACGTTAGACGTTATACGTTATAAGGTAATATTACATAACGTGATACGTTACACGTTATAAGGTAATATTAAATAACGTTACACGTTATTAGGAAATACTGCATAACGTTATGCGTCATAAGGTAATACTATATATCGTTATACGTTATTACGTAATAGTATATAACGTTATACGTTATTATAAAATAGTATATAACGTTATACGTTATTACGTAATAGTGTATTACGTTATACGTTATAACGTAATAGTATATAACGTTATACGTTATTACGTAATAGTATATAACGTTATACGTTATTATGTAATAGTATATAACGTTAAACGTTATTTCGTAACATTATAGAACGTTATACGTTATTACGTAATTGTATATAACGTTATACGTTATAACATCATAGTATATAACGTTATACATTATAAGGTAATACTACACAACGTTATACGTCATAAGGTAATACTATATAACGTTATACGTTATTATGTAATAGTATATAACGTTATACGTTATTTCGTAACATTATAGAACGTTATACGTTATTACGTAATTGTATATAACGTTATACGTTATACGTCATTACGTAATAGTATATAACGTTATACGTTATTACTTAATAGTGTACAAGGTTTTAAGTTAGTACCGAATAGTATATAACGTTATAAGATATAACGTAATAGTATATAACGTTATACATTATAAGGTAATACTACACAACGTTATACGTCATAAGGTAATACTATGTAACGTTATACGTTATTACGTAATAGTATATAACGTTATACGTTATTACATAATCGTGTATAAAGTTATTAGTACGTAATAGTATATAACGTTATACGTTATACGTTATAAGGTAATATTACATAAAGTGATACGTTACACGTTACAAGGTAATATTAAATAACGTTACACGTTATAAGGAAACACTAAATAACGTTATGCGTCATAAGGTAATACTATATAACGTTATACGTTATTACGTAATAGTATATAACGTTATACGTTATACGTTATTTCGTAACATTATATAACGTTATACGTTATTACGTAATACTATATAACGTTATACGTTATTACGTAATAGTATATAACGTTATACGTTATACGTTATTACGTAATAGTATATATCGCTACACGTTATTATGAAATAGTATATAACGTTATACGTTATTACGTAATAGTATATAACGTTATACGGTATTACGTAATAGTATATAACGTTATGCGACATAAGGTAATACTATATAACGTTATATGTTATTACGTAATAGTATATAACGTTATATGTTATACGTTATTACGTAATAGTATATAACGTTATACGTTATTACTTAATCGTCTATAGAGTTATTAGTACGTAATAGTATATAACGTTAGACGTTATACGTTATAAGGTAATATTACATAACGTGATACGTTACACGTTATAAGGTAATATTAAATAACGTTACACGTTATTAGGAAATACTGCATAACGTTATGCGTCATAAGGTAATACTATATATCGTTATACGTTATTACGTAATAGTATATAACGTTATACGTTATTATAAAATAGTATATAACGTTATACGTTATTACGTAATAGTGTATTACGTTATACGTTATAACGTAATAGTATATAACGTTATACGTTATTACGTAATAGTATATAACGTTATACGTTATTATGTAATAGTATATAACGTTAAACGTTATTTCGTAACATTATAGAACGTTATACGTTATTACGTAATTGTATATAACGTTATACGTTATAACATCATAGTATATAACGTTATACATTATAAGGTAATATTACACAACGTTATATGTCATAAGGTAATACTATATAACGTTATACGTTATTATGTAATAGTATATAACGTTATACGTTATTTCGTAACATTATAGAACGTTATACGTTATTACGTAATTGTATATAACGTTATACGTTATACGTCATTACGTAATAGTATATAACGTTATACGTTATTACGTAATAGTATATAACGTTATACGTTATTTCGTAACATTATATAACGTTATACGTTATTACGTAATACTATATAACGTTATACGTTATTACGTAATAGTATATAACGTTATACGTTATACGTTATTACGTAATAGTATATAACGTTATACGTTATTATTTAATCGTACATAACGTTATACGTTATTACGTAATAGTATATATCGCTACACGTTATTATGAAATAGTATATAACGTTATACGTTATTACGTAATAGTATATAACGTTATACGGTATTACGTAATAGTATATAACGTTATGCGACATAAGGTAATACTATATAACGTTATATGTTATTACGTAATAGTATATAACGTTATATGTTATACGTTATTACGTAATAGTATATAACGTTATACGTTATTACTTAATCGTGTATAAAGTTATTAGTACGTAATAGTATATAACGTTAGACGTTATACGTTATAAGGTAATATTACATAACGTGATACGTTACACGTTATAAGGTAATATTAAATAACGTTACACGTTATTAGGAAATACTGCATAACGTTATGCGTCATAAGGTAATACTATATATCGTTATACGTTATTACGTAATAGTATATAACGTTATACGTTATTATAAAATAGTATATAACGTTATACGTTATTACGTAATAGTGTATTACGTTATACGTTATAACGTAATAGTATATAACGTTATACGTTATTACGTAATAGTATATAACGTTATACGTAATTATGTAATAGTATATAACGTTAAACGTTATTTCGTAACATTATAGAACGTTATACGTTATTACGTAATTGTATATAACGTTATACGTTATAACATCATAGTATATAACGTTATACATTATAAGGTAATACTACACAACGTTATACGTCATAAGGTAATACTATATAACGTTATACGTTATTATGTAATAGTATATAACGTTATACGTTATTTCGTAACATTATAGAACGTTATACGTTATTACGTAATTGTATATAACGTTATACGTTATACGTCATTACGTAATAGTATATAACGTTATACGTTATTACTTAATAGTGTACAAGGTTTTAAGTTAGTACCGAATAGTATATAACGTTATAAGATATAACGTAATAGTATATAACGTTATACATTATAAGGTAATACTACACAACGTTATACGTCATAAGGTAATACTATGTAACGTTATACGTTATTACGAAATAGTATATAACGTTATACGTTATTACATAATCGTGTATAAAGTTATTAGTACGTAATAGTATATAACGTTATACGTTATACGTTATAAGGTAATATTACATAAAGTGATACGTTACACGTTACAAGGTAATATTAAATAACGTTACACGTTATAAGGAAACACTAAATAACGTTATGCGTCATAAGGTAATACTATATAACGTTATACGTTATTACGTAATAGTATATAACGTTATACGTTATACGTTATTACGTAATAGTATATAACGTTATACGTTATACGTTATTACGTAATAGTATATAACGTTATACGTTATTATTTAATCGTACATAACGTTATACGTTATTACGTAATAGTATATATCGCTACACGTTATTATGAAATAGTATATAACGTTATACGTTATTACGTAATAGTATATAACGTTATACGGTATTACGTAATAGTATATAACGTTATGCGACATAAGGTAATACTATATAACGTTATATGTTATTACGTAATAGTATATAACGTTATATGTTATACGTTATTACGTAATAGTATATAACGTTATACGGTATTACGTAATAGTATATAACGTTATGCGACATAAGGTAATACTATATAACGTTATATGTTATTACGTAATAGTATATAACGTTATATGTTATACGTTATTACGTAATAGTATATAACGTTATACGTTATTACATAATCGTGTATAAAGTTATTAGTACGTAATAGTATATAACGTTAGACGTTATACGTTATAAGGTAATATTACATAACGTGATACGTTACACGTTATAAGGTAATATTAAATAACGTTACACGTTATTAGGAAATACTGCATAACGTTATGCGTCATAAGGTAATACTATATATCGTTATACGTTATTACGTAATAGTATATAACGTTATACGTTATTATAAAATAGTATATAACGTTATACGTTATTACGTAATAGTGTATTACGTTATACGTTATAACGTAATAGTATATAACGTTATACCTTATTACGTAATAGTATATAACGTTATACGTTATTACGTAATAGTATATAACGTTATACGTTATTATGTAATAGTATATAACGTTAAACGTTATTTCGTAACATTATAGAACGTTATACGTTATTACGTAATTGTATATAACGTTATACGTTATACGTCATTACGTAATAGTATATAACGTTATACGTTATTACGTAATAGTATATAACGTTATACGTTATTTCGTAACATTATATAACGTTATACGTTATTACGTAATAGTATATAACGTTATACGTTATTACGTAATAGTATATAACGTTATACGTTATACGTTATTACGTAATAGTATATAACGTTAAACGTTATTTCGTAACATTATAGAACGTTATACGTTATTACGTAATTGTATATAACGTTATACGTTATAACATCATAGTATATAACGTTATACATTATAAGGTAATACTACACAACGTTATACGTCATAAGGTAATACTATATAACGTTATACGTTATTACTTAATAGTGTACGAGGTTTTAAGTTAGTACCGAATAATATATAACGTTATACGATATAACGTAATAGTATATAACGTTATACGTTATAAGGTAATACTACATAACGTTATGCGTCATAAGGTAATACTATATAACGTTATACGTTATTACGTAATCGTATATAACGTTATACGTTATTACTTAATAGTGTACAAGGTTTTAAGTTAGTACCGAATAGTATATAACGTTATACGATATAACGTAATAGTATATAACGTTATACATTATAAGGTAATACTACACAACGTTATACGTCATAGGGTAATACTATGTAACGTTATACGTTAATACGTAATAGTATATAACGTTGTACGTTATTACATAATCGTGTATAAAGTTATTAGTACGTAATAGTATATAACGTTATACGTTATACGTTATAAGGTAATATTACATAAAGTGATACGTTACACGTTACAAGGTAATATTAAATAACGTTACACGTTATAAGGAAACACTAAATAACGTTATGCGTCATAAGGTAATACTATGTAACGTTATACGTTATTACGTAATTGTATATAACGTTATGCGTCAGAAGGTAATACTATATAACGTTATACGTTATAACGTAATAGTATATAACGTTATACGTTATTACGTAATAGTATATAAAGTTATACGTTATACGTTATTACGTAATAGCATATAACGATATACGTTATTATTTAATAGTATATAACGTTATACGTTATTACTTAATCGTGTATTACGTTATACGTTATTACGTAATAGTATATAACGTTATACGTTATTACGTAATAGTATATAACGTTATGCGTCATAAGGTAATACTATATAAAGTTATACGTTATTACGTAATAGTATATAACGTTATACGTTATTACGTAATAGTATATAACGTTATACGTTATTACGTAATAGTATATAACGTTATGCGTCATAAGGTAATGCTATATAACGTTATACGTTATTACGTAATAGTATATAACGTTATACGTTATACGTTATTACGTAATAGTATATAACGTTATACGTTATACGTTATTACGTAATAGTATATAACGTTATACGTTATTACGTAATAGTATATAACGTTATACGTTATTACGTAATAGTATATAACGTTATACGTTATTACGTAATAGTATATAACGTTATACGTTATTACGTAATAGTATATAACGTTATACGTTATTACGTAATAGTATATAACGTTATGCGTCATAAGGTAATGCTATATAACGTTATACGTTATTACGTAATAGTATATAACGTTATACGTTATACGTTATTACGTAATAGTATATAACGTTATACGTTATACGTTATTACGTAATAGTATATAACGTTATACGTTATTACGTAATAGTATATAACGTTATACGTTATTACGTAATAGTATATAACGTTATACGTTATTACGTAATAGTATGTAACGTTATACGTTATTACGTAATTGTATATAACGTTATGCGTCAGAAGGTAATACTATATAACGTTATATGTTATAACGTAATAGTATATAACGTTATACGTTATACGTTATTACGTAATAGTATATAAAGTTATACGTTATACGTTATTACGTAATAGTATATAACGCTATACGTTATACGTCATTACGTAATAGTATATAACGTTATACGTTATTATGTAAGAGTATATAACGTTATACGTTATTACGTAATAGTATATAACGTTATACGTTATTATGAAATAGTATATAACGTTATACGTTATTACGTAATAGTATATAACGTTATACGTTATTACGTAATATTATATAACGTTATACGTTATTACGTAATAGTATATAACGTTATGCGTCATAAGGTAATACTATATAACGTTATACGTCGTTACGTAATAGTATATAACGTTATACGTTATACGTTATAAGGTAATATTACATAAAGTGATACGTTACACGTTACAAGGTAATATTAAATAACGTTACACGTTATAAGGAAACACTAAATAACGTTATGCGTCATAAGGTAATACTATATAACGTTATACGTTATTACGTAATAGTATATAACGTTATACGTTATACGTTATTACGTAATAGTATATAACGTTATACGTTATTACGTAATAGTATATAACGTTATACGTTATACGTTATTACGTAATAGTGTATAACGTTATACGTTATACGTTATTACGTAATAGTATATAACGTTATAAGTTATTACTTAATCGTGTATAAAGTTATTAGTACGTAATAGTATATAACGTTAGACGTTATACGTTATAAGGTAATATTACATAACGTGATTCGTTACACGTTATAAGGTAATATTAAATAACGTTACACGTTATAAGGAAACACTAAATAACGTTATGCGTCATAAGGTAATACTATATAACGTTATACGTTATTACGTAATAGTATATAACGTTATACGTTATACGTTATTACGTAATAGTATATAACGTTATACGTTATTACGTAATAGTATATAACGTTATACGTTATTACGTAATAGTATATAACGTTATACGTTATTACGTAATAGTATATAACGTTATACGTTATTACGTAATAGTATATAACGTTATACGTTATTACGTAATAGTATATAACGTTATGCGTCAGAAGGTAATACTATATAACGTTATACGTTATAACGTAATAGTATATAACGTTATACGTTATTACGAAATAGTATATAAAGTTATACGTTATACGTTATTACGTAATAGCATATAACGTTATACGTTATTATTTAATAGTATATAACGTTATACGTTATTACGTAATAGTATATAACGTCATGCGTCATAAGGTAATACTATATAACGTTATACGTTATTTCGTAATAGTATATAACGTTATGCGTCAGAAGGTAATACTATATAACGTTATATGTTATAACGTAATAGTATATAACGTTATACGTTATACGTTATTACGTAATAGTATATAAAGTTATACGTTATACGTTATTACGTAATAGTATATAACGCTATACGTTATACGTCATTACGTAATAGTATATAACGTTATACGTTATTATGTAAGAGTATATGACGTTATACGTTATTACGTAATAGTATATAACGTTATACGTTATTATGAAATAGTATATAACGTTATACGTTATTACGTAATAGTATATAACGTTATACGTTATTACGTAATATTATATAACGTTATACGTTATTACGTAATAGTATATAACGTTATGCGTCATAAGGTAATACTATATAACGTTATACGTCGTTACGTAATAGTATATAACGTTATACGTTATACGTTATAAGGTAATATTACATAAAGTGATACGTTACACGTTACAAGGTAATATTAAATAACGTTACACGTTATAAGGAAACACTAAATAACGTTATGCGTCATAAGGTAATACTATATAACGTTATACGTTATTACGTAATAGTATATAACGTTATACGTTATACGTTATTACGTAATAGTATATAACGTTATACGTTATTACGTAATAGTATATAACGTTATACGTTATACGTTATTACGTAATAGTGTATAACGTTATACGTTATACGTTATTACGTAATAGTATATAACGTTATAAGTTATTACTTAATCGTGTATAAAGTTATTAGTACGTAATAGTATATAACGTTAGACGTTATACGTTATAAGGTAATATTACATAACGTGATTCGTTACACGTTATAAGGTAATATTAAATAACGTTACACGTTATAAGGAAACACTAAATAACGTTATGCGTCATAAGGTAATACTATATAACGTTATACGTTATTACGTAATAGTATATAACGTTATACGTTATACGTTATTACGTAATAGTATATAACGTTATACGTTATTACGTAATAGTATATAACGTTATACGTTATTACGTAATAGTATATAACGTTATACGTTATACGTTATTACGTAATAGTATATAACGTTATAAGTTATTACTTAATCGTGTATAAAGTTATTAGTACGTAATAGTATATAACGTTAGACGTTATACGTTATAAGGTAATATTACATAACGTGATACGTTACACGTTATAAGGAAATATTAAATAACGTTACACGTTATAAGGAAATACTACATAACGTTATGCGTTATAAGGTAATACTATATATCGTTATACGTTATTATGAAATAGTATATAACGTTATACGTTATTACGTAATAGTGTATTACGTTATACGTTATAACGTAATAGTATATAACGTTATACGTTATACGTTATTACGTAATAGTATATAACGTTATACGTTATTACGTAATAGTATATAACGTTATACGTTATTACGTAATAGTATATAACGTTATACGTTATACGTTATTACGTAATAGTATATAACGTTATACGTTATTACGTAATAGTATATAACGTTATACGTTATTACGTAATAGTATATAACGTTATACGTTATTACGTAATAGTATATAACGTTATACGTTATTACGTAATAGTATATAACGTTATACGTTATTACGTAATAGTATATAACGTTATACGTTATTACGTAATAGTATATAACGTTATACGTTATTACGTAATAGTATATAACGTTATACGTTATTACGTAATAGTATATAACGTTATACGTTATTACTTAATCGTGTATAAAGTTATTAGTACGTAATAGTATATAACGTTATACGTTATTACGTAATAGTATATAACGTTATACGTTATTACGTAATAGTATATAACGTTATACGTTATTACGTAATAGTATATAACGTTATACGTTATTACGTAATAGTATATAACGTTATACGTTATTACGTAATAGTATATAACGTTATACGTTATTATTTAATAGTATATAACGTTATACGTTATTACGTAATAGTATATAACGTCATGCGTCATAAGGTAATACTATATAACGTTATACGTTATTTCGTAATAGTATATAACGTTATGCGTCAGAAGGTAATACTATATAACGTTATATGTTATAACGTAATAGTATATAACGATATACGTTATACGTTATTACGTAATAGTATATAAAGTTATACGTTATACGTTATTACGTAATAGTATATAACGCTATACGTTATACGTCATTACGTAATAGTATATAACGTTATACGTTATTATGTAAGAGTATATAACGTTATACGTTATTACGTAATAGTATATAACGTTATACGTTATTATGAAATAGTATATAACGTTATACGTTATTACGTAATAGTATATAACGTTATACGATATTACGTAATATTATATAACGTTATACGTTATTACGTAATAGTATATAACGTTATGCGTCATAAGGTAATACTATATAACGTTATACGTCATTACGTAATAGTATATAACGTTATACGTTATACGTTATAAGGTAATATTACATAAAGTGATACGTTACACGTTACAAGGTAATATTAAATAACGTTACACGTTATAAGGAAACACTAAATAACGTTATGCGTCATAAGGTAATACTATATAACGTTATACGTTATTACGTAATAGTATATAACGTTATACGTTATACGTTATTACGAAATAGTATATAACGTTAACGTTATTACGTAATAGTATATAACGTTATACGTTATACGTTATTACGTAATAGTATATAACGTTATTCGTTATACGTTATTACGTAATAGTATATAACGTTATAAGTTATTACTTAATCGTGTATAAAGTTATTAGTACGTAATAGTATATAACGTTAGACGTTATACGTTATAAGGTAATATTACATAACGTGATACGTTACACGTTATAAGGTAATATTAAATAACGTTACACGTTATAAGGAAACACTAAATAACGTTATGCGTCATAAGGTAATACTATATAACGTTATACGTTATTACGTAATAGTATATAACGTTATACGTTATACGTTATTACGTAATAGTATATAACGTTATACGTTATTACGTAATAGTATATAACGTTATACGTTATACGTTATTACGTAATAGTATATAACGTTATACGTTATACGTTATTACGTAATAGTATATAACGTTATACGTTATACGTTATTACGTAATAGTATATAACGTTATAAGTTATTACTTAATCGTGTATAAAGTTATTAGTACGTAATAGTATATAACGTTAGACGTTATACGTTATAAGGTAATATTACATAACGTGATACGATACACGTTATAAGGTAATATTAAATAACGTTACACGTTATAAGGAAATACTACATAACGTTATGCGTTATAAGGTAATACTATATATCGTTATACGTTATTATGAAATATTATATAACGTTATACGTTATTACGTAATAGTGTATTACGTTATACGTTATAACGTAATAGTATATAACGTTATACGTTATTACGTAATAGTATATATCGTTATACGTTATTACGTAATAGTATATAACGTTATACGTTATTACGTAATAGTATATAACGTTATACGTTATTACGTAATAGTATACAACGTTATGCGTCATAAGGTAATACTATATAACGTTATACGTCATAACGTAATAGTATATAACGTTATACGTTATACGTTATTACGTAATAGTATATAACGTTATACGCTATACGTTATTACGTAATAGTATATAACGTTATACGTTATACGTTATTACGTAATAGTATATAACGTTATACGTTATTACGTAATAGTATAAAACGTTATACGTTATTACGTAATAGTATATAACGTTATACGTTATTACGTTATAGTATATAACGTTATACGTTATTACTTAATCGTGTATAAAGTTATTAGTACGTAATAGTATATAACGTTATACGTTATACGTTATAAGGTAATATTACATAAAGTGATACGTTACACGTTACAAGGTAATATTAAATAACGTTACACGTTATAAGGAAACACTAAATAACGTTATGCGTCATAAGGTAATACTATGTAACGTTATACGTTATTACGTAATAGTATACAACGTTATGCGTCAGAAGGTAATACTATATAACGTTATACGTTATAACGTAATAGTATATAACGTTATACGTTATTACGTAATAGTATATAAAGTTGTACGTTATACGTTATTACGTAATAGTATATAATGTTATACGATATTACTTAATCGTGTATTACGTTATACGTTATTACGTAATAGTATATAACGTTATACGTTATAACGTAATAGTATATAACGTTATGCGTGATAAGGTAATACTATATAACGTTATACGTCATTACGTAATAGTATATAACGTTATACGTTATACGTTATTACGTAATAGTATATAACGTTATACGTTATACGTTATTACGTAATAGTATATAACGTTATACGTTATACGTTATTACGTAATAGTATATAACGTTATACGTTATTATGTAATAGTATATAACGTTATACGTTATTACGTAATAGTATATAACGTTATACGTTATTACGTAATAGTATATAACGTTATACGTTATTACTTAATCGTGTATTACGTTATACGTTATTACGTAATAGTATATAACGTTATACGTTATTACGTGATAGTATATAACGTTATGCGTCATTAGGTAATACTATATAACGTTATACGTTATTACGTAATAGTATATAACGTTATACGCTAGTACGTAATAGTGTATAACGTTATACGTTATTACGTAATAGTATATAACTTTATACGTTATTACGTAATTGTATATAACGTTATACGTTATTACGTGATAGTATATAACTTTATACGTTATACGTTATTACATAATAGTATATAACGTTATACGTTATTATGTAATAGTATATAACGTTATACGTTATTTCGTAACATTATAGAACGTTATACGTTATTACGTAATTGTATATAACGTTATACGTTATAACATCATAGTATATAACGTTATACATTATAAGGTAATACTACACAACGTTATACGTCATAAGGAAATACTATATAACGTTATACGTTATTACTTAATAGTGTACGAGGTTTTAAGTTAGTACCGAATAATATATAACGTTATACGATATAACGTAATAGTATATAACGTTATACGTTATAAGGTAATACTACATAACGTTATGCGTCATAAGGTAATACTATATAACGTTATACGTTATTACGTAATCGTATATAACGTTATACGTTATTACTTAATAGTGTACAAGGTTTTAAGTTAGTACCGAATAGTATATAACTTTATACGATATAACGTAATAGTATATAACGTTATACATTATAAGGTAATACTACACAACGTTATACGTCATAAGGTAATACTATGTAACGTTATACGTTAATACGTAATAGTATATAACGTTATACGTTATTACATAATCGTGTATAAAGTTATTAGTACGTAATAGTATATAACGTTATACGTTATACGTTATAAGGTAATATTACATAAAGTGATACGTTACACGTTACAAGGTAATATTAAATAACGTTACACGCTATAAGGAAACACTAAATAACGTTATGCGTCATAAGGTAATACTATATAACGTTATACGTTATTACGTAATAGTATATAACGTTATACGTTATACGTTATTACGTAATAGTATATAACGTTATACGTTATACGTTATTACGTAATAGTATATAACGTTATACGTTATACGTTATTACGTAATAGTATATAACGTTATACGTTATACGTTATTACGTAATAGTATATAACGTTATACGTTATACGTTATTACGTAATAGTATATAACGTTATACGTTATACGTTATTACGTAATAGTATATAACGTTATACGTTATACGTTATTACGTAATAGTATATAACGTTATACGTTATACGTTATTACGTAATAGTATATAACGTTATACGTTATTATGTAATAGTATATAACGTTATACGTTATTACGTAATAGTATATAACGTTATGCGTCATAAGGTAATACTATATAACGTTATACGTTATTACGTAATAGTATATAACGTTATACGTTATTACGTAATAGTATATAACGTTATGCGTCATAAGGTAATACTATATAACGTTATACGTTATTACGTAATAGTATATAACGTTATACGTTATTACGTAATAGTATATAACGTTATACGTTATTACGTAATAGTATATAACGATATACTTTATTACGTAATAGTATATAACGTTATACGTTATTACGTAATATTATATAACGTTATACGTTATTACGTAATAGTATATAACGTTATACGTTATTACGTAATAGTATATAACGTTATACGTTATTACGTAATAGTATATAACGTTATGCGTCAGAAGGTAATACTATATAACGTTATACGTCATTACGTAATAGTATATAACGTTATACGTTATACGTTATTACGTAATAGTATATAACGTTATACGTTATACGTTATTACGTAATAGTATATAGCGTTATACGTTATACGTTATTACGTAATAGTATATAACGTTATACGTTATTATGTAATAGTATATAACGTTATACGTTATTACGTAATAGTATATAACGTTATGCGTCATAAGGTAATACTATATAACGTTATACGTTATTACGTAATAGTATATAACGTTATACGTTATTACGTAATAGTATATAACGTTATACGTTATTACGTAATAGTATATAACGTTATACGTTATTACGTAATAGTATATAACGTTATACGTTATTACGTAATAGTATATAACGTTATGCGTCAGAAGGTAATACTATATAACGTTATACGTCATTACGTAATAGTATATAACGTTATACGTTATACGTTATTACGTAATAGTATATAACGTTATACGTTATACGTTATTACGTAATAGTATATAACGTTATAGGTTATACGTTATTACGTAATAGTATATAACGTTATACGTTATTATGTAATAGTATATAACGTTATACGTTATTACGTAATAGTATATAACGTTATGCGTCATAAGGTAATACTATATAACGTTATACGTTATTACGTAATAGTATATAACGTTATACGTTATTACGTAATAGTATATAACGTTATACGTTATTACGTAATAGTATATAACGTTATGCGTCATAAGGTAATACTATATAACGTTATACGTTATTACGTAATAGTATATAACGTTATACGTTATTATGTAAGAGTATATAACGTTATACGTTATTACGTAATAGTATATAACGTTATACGTTATTATCAAATAGTATATAACGTTATACGTTATTACGTAATAGTATATAATGTTATACGATATTACTTAATCGTGTATTACGTTATACGTTATTACGTAATAGTATATAACGTTATACGTTATAACGTAATAGTATATAACGTTATGCGTGATAAGGTAATACTATATAACGTTATACGTTATTACGTAATAGTATATAACGTTATACGTTATTACGTAATCGTATATAACGTTATACGTTATTACGTAATAGTATATAACGTTATACGTTATTACGTAATAGTATATAACGTTATGCGTCAGAAGGTAATACTATATAACGTTATACGTTATACGTTATTACGTAATAGCATATAACGTTATACGTTATTATTTAATAGTATATAACGTTATACGTTATTACGTAATAGTATATAACGTCATGCGTCATAAGGTAATACTATATAACGTTATACGTTATTTCGTAATAGTATATAACGTTATGCGTCAGAAGGTAATACTATATAACGTTATATGTTATAACGTAATAGTATATAACGTTATACGTTATACGTTATTACGTAATAGTATATAAAGTTATACGTTATACGTTATTACGTAATAGTATATAACGCTATACGTTATACGTCATTACGTAATAGTATATAACGTTATACGTTATTATGTAAGAGTATATAACGTTATACGTTATTACGTAATAGTATATAACGTTATACGTTATTATCAAATAGTATATAACGTTATACGTTATTACGTAATAGTATATAATGTTATACGATATTACTTAATCGTGTATTACGTTATACGTTATTACGTAATAGTATATAACGTTATACGTTATAACGTAATAGTATATAACGTTATGCGTGATAAGGTAATACTATATAACGTTATACGTTATTACGTAATAGTATATAACGTTATACGTTATTACGTAATCGTATATAACGTTATACGTTATTACGTAATAGTATATAACGTTATACGTTATTACGTAATAGTATATAACGTTATGCGTCAGAAGGTAATACTATATAACGTTATACGTCATTACGTAATAGTATATAACGTTATACGTTATACGTTATTACGTAATAGTATATAACGTTATACGTTATACGTTATTACGTAATAGTATATAACGTTATACGTTATACGTTATTACGTAATAGTATATAACGTTATACGTTATTATGTAATAGTATATAACGTTATACGTTATTACGTAATAGTATATAACGTTATGCGTCATAAGGTAATACTATATAACGTTATACGTTATTAAGTAATAGTATATAACGTTATACGTTATTACGTAATAGTATATAACGTTATACGTTATTACGTAATAGTATATAACGTTATGCGTCATAAGGTAATACTATATAACGTTATACGTTATTACGTAATAGTATATAACGTTATACGTTATACGTTAATACGTAATAGTATATAACGTTATACGTTATACGTTATTACGTAATAGTATATAACGTTATACGTTATTACGTAATAGTATATAACGTTATACGCTATTACGTAATAGTATATAACGTTATACGTTATTACGTAATAGTATATAACGTTATACGTTATTACGTAATAGTATATAACGTTATACGTTATTACGTAATAGTATATAACGTTATACCTTATTACGTAATAGTATATAACGTTATACGTTATTACTTAATCGTGTATAAAGTTATTAGTACGTAATAGTATATAACGTTATACGTTATACGTTATAAGGTAATATTACATAAAGTGATACGTTACACGTTACAAGGTAATATTAAATAACGTTACACGTTATAAGGAAACACTAAATAACGTTATGCGTCATAAGGTAATACTATGTAACGTTATACGTTATTACGTAATAGTATATAACGTTATGCGTCAGAAGGTAATACTATATAACGTTATACGTTATAACGTAATAGTATATAACGTTATACGTTATTACGTAATAGTATATAAAGTTATACGTTATACGTTATTACGTAATAGCATATAACGTTATACGTTATTATTTAATAGTATATAACGTTATACGTTATTACGTAATAGTATATAACGTCATGCGTCATAAGGTAATACTATATAACGTTATACGTTATTTCGTAATAGTATATAACGTTATGCGTCAGAAGGTAATACTATATAACGTTATATGTTATAACGTAATAGTATATAACGTTATACGTTATACGTTATTACGTAATAGTATATAAAGTTATACGTTATACGTTATTACGTAATAGTATATAACGCTATACGTTATACGTCATTACGTAATAGTATATAACGTTATACGTTATTATGTAAGAGTATATAACGTTATACGTTATTACGTAATAGTATATAACGTTATACGTTATTATCAAATAGTATATAACGTTATACGTTATTACGTAATAGTATATAACGTTATACGATATTACTTAATCGTGTATTACGTTATACGTTATTACGTAATAGTATATAACGTTATGCGTGATAAGGTAATACTATATAACGTTATACGTTATTACGTAATAGTATATAACGTTATACGTTATTACGTAATCGTATATAACGTTATACGTTATTACGTAATAGTATATAACGTTATACGTTATTACGTAATAGTATATAACGATATACGTTATTACGTAATAGTATATAACGTTATACGTTATTACGTAATAGTATTTAACGTTATACGTTATTACGTAATAGTATATAACGTTATACGTTATTACGTAATAGTATATAACGTTATGCGTCAGAAGGTAATACTATATAACGTTATATGTTATAACGTAATAGTATATAACGTTATACGTTATACGTTATTACGTAATAGTATATAAAGTTATACGTTATACGTTATTACGTAATAGTATATAACGTTATACGTTATACGACATTACGTAATAGTATATAACGTTATACGTTATTATGTAAGAGTATATAACGTTATACGTTATTACGTAATAGTATATAACGTTATGCGTCAGAAGGTAATACTATATAACGTTATACGTCATTACGTAATAGTATATAACGTTATACGTTATACGTTATTACGTAATAGTATATAACGTTATACGTTATACGTTATTACGTAATAGTATATAACGTTATACGTTATACGTTATTACGTAATAGTATATAACGTTATACGTTATTATGTAATAGTATATAACGTTATACGTTATTACGTAATAGTATATAACGTTATGCGTCATAAGGTAATACTATATAACGTTATACGTTATTACGTAATAGTATAAAACGTTATACGTTATTACGTAATAGTATATAACGTTATACGTTATTACGTAATAGTATATAACGTTATGCGTCATAAGGTAATACTATATAACGTTATACGTTATTACGTAATAGTATATAACGTTATACGTTATACGTTATTACGTAATAGTATATAACGTTATACGTTATACGTCATTACGTAATAGTATATAACGTTATACGTTATTACGTAATAGTATATAACGTTATACGCTATTACGTAATAGTATATAACGTTATACGTTATTACGTAATAGTATATAACGTTATACGTTATTACGTAATAGTATATAACGTTATACGTTATACGTTATAAGGTAATATTACATAAAGTGATACGTTACACGTTACAAGGTAATATTAAATAACGTTACACGTTATAAGGAAACACTAAATAACGTTATGCGTCATAAGGTAATACTATGTAACGTTATACGTTATTACGTAATAGTATATAACGTTATGCGTCAGAAGGTAATACTATATAACGTTATACGTTATAACGTAATAGTATATAACGTTATACGTTATTACGTAATAGTATATAAAGTTATACGTTATACGTTATTACGTAATAGCATATAACGTTATACGTTATTATTTAATAGTATATAACGTTATACGTTATTACGTAATAGTATATAACGTCATGCGTCATAAGGTAATACTATATAACGTTATACGTTATTTCGTAATAGTATATAACGTTATGCGTCAGAAGGTAATACTATATAACGTTATATGTTATAACGTAATAGTATATAACGTTATACGTTATACGTTATTACGTAATAGTATATAAAGTTATACGTTATACGTTATTACGTAATAGTATATAACGCTATACGTTATACGTCATTACGTAATAGTATATAACGTTATACGTTATTATGTAAGAGTATATAACGTTATACGTTATTACGTAATAGTATATAACGTTATACGTTATTTTCAAATAGTATATAACGTTATACGTTATTACGTAATAGTATATAACGTTATACGATATTACTTAATCGTGTATTACGTTATACGTTATTACGTAATAGTATATAACGTTATACGTTATTACATAATAGTATATAACGTTATGCGTGATAAGGTAATACTATATAACGTTATACGTTATTACGTAATAGTATATAACGTTATACGTTATTACGTAATCGTATATAACGTTATACGTTATTACGTAATAGTATATAACGTTATACGTTATTACGTAATAGTATATAACGATATACGTTATTACGTAATAGTATTTAACGTTATACGTTATTACGTAATAGTATATAACGTTATACGTTATTACGTAATAGTATATAACGTTATGCGTCAGAAGGTAATACTATATAACGTTATATGTTATAACGTAATAGTATATAACGTTATACGTTATACGTTATTACGTAATAGTATATAAAGTTATACGTTATACGTTATTACGTAATAGTATATAACGTTATACGTTATACGACATTACGTAATAGTATATAACGTTATACGTTATTATGTAAGAGTATATAACGTGATACGTTATTACGTAATAGTATATAACGTTATACGTTATTATGAAATAGTATATAACGTTATACGTTATTACGTAATACTATATAACGTTATACGTTATTACGTAATAGTATATAACGTTATACGTTATTATCAAATAGTATATAACGTTATACGTTATTACGTAATAGTATATAACGTTATACGATATTACTTAATCGTGTATTACGTTATACGTTATTACGTAATAGTATATAACGTTATACGTTATTACGTAATAGTATATAACGTTATGCGTGATAAGGTAATACTATATAACGTTATACGTTATTACGTAATAGTATATAACGTTATACGTTATTACGTAATCGTATATAACGTTATACGTTATTACGTAATAGTATATAACGTTATACGTCATTACGTAATAGTATATAACGTTATACGTTATTACGTAATAGTATATAACGTTATACGCTATTACGTAATAGTATATAACGTTATACGTTATTACGTAATAGTATATAACGTTATACGTTATTACGTAATAGTATATAACGTTATACGTTATACGTTATAAGGTAATATTACATAAAGTGATACGTTACACGTTACAAGGTAATATTAAATAACGTTACACGTTATAAGGAAACACTAAATAACGTTATGCGTCATAAGGTAATACTATGTAACGTTATACGTTATTACGTAATAGTATATAACGTTATGCGTCAGAAGGTAATACTATATAACGTTATACGTTATAACGTAATAGTATATAACGTTATACGTTATTACGTAATAGTATATAAAGTTATACGTTATACGTTATTACGTAATAGCATATAACGTTATACGTTATTATTTAATAGTATATAACGTTATACGTTATTACGTAATAGTATATAACGTCATGCGTCATAAGGTAATACTATATAACGTTATACGTTATTTCGTAATAGTATATAACGTTATGCGTCAGAAGGTAATACTATATAACGTTATATGTTATAACGTAATAGTATATAACGTTATACGTTATACGTTATTACGTAATAGTATATAAAGTTATACGTTATACGTTATTACGTAATAGTATATAACGCTATACGTTATACGTCATTACGTAATAGTATATAACGTTATACGTTATTATGTAAGAGTATATAACGTTATACGTTATTACGTAATAGTATATAACGTTATACGTTATTATCAAATAGTATATAACGTTATACGTTATTACGTAATAGTATATAACGTTATACGATATTACTTAATCGTGTATTACGTTATACGTTATTACGTAATAGTATATAACGTTATGCGTGATAAGGTAATACTATATAACGTTATACGTTATTACGTAATAGTATATAACGTTATACGTTATTACGTAATCGTATATAACGTTATACGTTATTACGTAATAGTATATAACGTTATACGTTATTACGTAATAGTATATAACGATATACGTTATTACGTAATAGTATATAACGTTATACGTTATTACGTAATAGTATTTAACGTTATACGTTATTACGTAATAGTATATAACGTTATACGTTATTACGTAATAGTATATAACGTTATGCGTCAGAAGGTAATACTATATAACGTTATATGTTATAACGTAATAGTATATAACGTTATACGTTATACGTTATTACGTAATAGTATATAAAGTTATACGTTATACGTTATTACGTAATAGTATATAACGCTATACGTTATACGTCATTACGTAATAGTATATAACGTTATACGTTATTATGTAAGAGTATATAACGTTATACGTTATTACGTAATAGTATATAACGTTATACGTTATTATCAAATAGTATATAACGTTATACGTTATTACGTAATAGTATATAACGTTATACGATATTACTTAATCGTGTATTACGTTATACGTTATTACGTAATAGTATATAACGTTATGCGTGATAAGGTAATACTATATAACGTTATACGTTATTACGTAATAGTATATAACGTTATACGTTATTACGTAATAGTATATAACGTTATACGTTATTACGTAATAGTATATAACGTTATACGTTATTACGTAATAGTATATAACGATATACGTTATTACGTAATAGTATATAACGTTATACGTTATTACGTAATAGTATTTAACGTTATACGTTATTACGTAATAGTATATAACGTTATACGTTATTACGTAATAGTATATAACGTTATGCGTCAGAAGGTAATACTATATAACGTTATATGTTATAACGTAATAGTATATAACGTTATACGTTATACGTTATTACGTAATAGTATATAAAGTTATACGTTATACGTTATTACGTAATAGTATATAACGTTATACGTTATACGACATTACGTAATAGTATATAACGTTATACGTTATTATGTAAGAGTATATAACGTGATACGTTATTACGTAATAGTATATAACGTTATACGTTATTATGAAATAGTATATAACGTTATACGTTATTACGTAATACTATATAACGTTATACGTTATTACGTAATATTATATAACGTTATACGTTATTACGTAATAGTATATAACGTTATGCGTCATGAGGTAATACTATATAACGTTATACGTCATTACGTAATAGTATATAACGTTATACGTTATACGTTATTACGTAATAGTATATAACGTTATACGTTATACGTTATTACGTAATAGTATATAACGTTATACGTTATACGTTATTACGTAATAGTATATAACGTTATACGTTATTATGTAATAGTATATAACGTTATACGTTATTACGTAATAGTATATAACGTTATACGTTATTACGTAATAGTATATAACGTTATACGTTATTACGTAATAGTATATAACGTTATACGATATTACTTAATCGTGTATTACGTTATACGTTATTACGTAATAGTATATAACGTTATACGTTATTACGTAATAGTATATAACGTTATGCGTGATAAGGTAATACTATATAACGTTATACGTTATTACGTAATAGTATATAACGTTATACGTTATTACGTAGTAGTATATAACGTTATACGTTATTATGAAATAGTATATAACGTTATACGTTATTACGTAATAGTATATAACGTTATACGTTATTACGTAATATTATATAACGTTATACGTTATTACGTAAGAGTATATAACGATATGCGTCATAAGGTAATACTATATAACGTTATACGTCATTACGTAATAGTATATAACGTTATACGTTATACGTTATTACGTAATAGTATATAACGTTATACGTTATACGTTATTACGTAATAGTATATAACGTTATACGTTATACGTTATTACGTAATAGTATATAACGTTATACGTTATTACGTAATCGTATATAACGTTATACGTTATTACTTAATAGTGTACAAGGTTTTAAGTTAGTACCGAATAGTATATAACGTTATACGATATAACGTAATAGTATATAACGTTATACATTATAAGGTAATACTACACAACGTTATACGTCATAAGGTAATACTATGTAACGTTATACGGTAATACGTAATAGTATATAACGTTATACGTTATTACGTAGTAGTATATAACGTTATACGTTATTATGAAATAGTATATAACGTTATACGTTATTACGTAATAGTATATAACGTTATACGTTATTACGTAATATTATATAACGTTATACGTTATTACGTAATAGTATATAACGATATGCGTCATAAGGTAATACTATATAACGTTATACGTCATTACGTAATAGTATATAACGTTATACGTTATACGTTATTACGTAATAGTATATAACGTTATACGTTATACGTTATTACGTAATAGTATATAACGTTATACGTTATTACGTAATTGTATATAACGTTATGCGTCATAAGGTAATACTATATAACGTTATACGTTATTACGTAATATCATATAACGTTATACGTTATACGTAATTACGTAATAGTATATAACGTTATACGTTATACGTTATTACGTAATAGTATATAACGTTATACGTTATTACGTAATAGTATATAACGTTATACGTTATTACGTAATAGTATATAACGTTATACGTTATTACGTAATAGTATATAACGTTATACGTTATTACGTAATAGTATATAACGTTATACGTTATTACGTAATAGTATATAACGTTATACGTTATTACTTAATCGTGTATAAAGTTATTAGTACGTAATAGTATATAACGTTATACGTTATACGTTATAAGGTAATATTACATAAAGTGATACGTTACACGTTACAAGGTAATATTAAATAACGTTACACGTTATAAGGAAACACTAAATAACGTTATGCGTCATAAGGTAATACTATGTAACGTTATACGTTATTACGTAATAGTATATAACGTTATGCGTCAGAAGGTAATACTATATAACGTTATACGTTATAACGTAATAGTATATAACGTTATACGTTATTACGTAATAGTATATAAAGTTATACGTTATACGTTATTACGTAATAGCATATAACGTTATACGTTATTACGTAATAGTATATAACGTTATACGTTATTACGTAATAGTATATAACGTTATACGTTATTACTTAATCGTGTATTACGTTATATGTTATTACGTAATAGTATATAACGTTATACGTTATTACGTAATGGTATATAACGTTATGCGTCATAAGGTAATACTATATAACGTTATACGTTATTACGTAATAGTATATAACGATATACGTTATTACGTAATAGTATATAACGTTATACGTTATTACGTAATAGTATATAACGTTATACGTTATTACATAATCGTGTATAAAGTTATTAGTACGTAATAGTATATAACGTTATACGTTATACGTTATAAGGTAATATTACATAAAGTGATACGTTACACGTTACAAGGTAATATTAAATAACGTTACACGTTATAAGGAAACACTAAATAACGTTATGCGTCATAAGGTAATACTATATAACGTTATACGTTATTACGTAATAGTATATAACGTTATACGTTATACGTTATTACGTAATAGTATATAACGTTATACGTTATACGTTATTACGTAATAGTATATAACGTTATACGTTATTATTTAATCGTACATAACGTTATACGTTATTACGTAATAGTATATATCGCTACACGTTATTATGAAATAGTATATAACGTGATACGTTATTACTTAATCGTGTATAAAGTTATTAGTACGTAATAGTATATAACGTTATACGTTATACGTTATAAGGTAATATTACATAAAGTGATACGTTACACGTTACAAGGTAATATTAAATAACGTTACACGTTATAAGGAAACACTAAATAACGTTATGCGTCATAAGGTAATACTATGTAACGTTATACGTTATTACGTAATAGTATATAACGTTATGCGTCAGAAGGTAATACTATATAACGTTATACGTTATAACGTAATAGCATATAACGTTATACGTTATTACGTAATAGTATATAAAGTTATACGTTATACGTTATTACGTAATAGCATATAACGTTATACGTTATTATTTAATAGTATATAACGTTATACGTTATTAGGTAATTGTATATAACGCTATACGTTATACGTCATTACTTAATAGTATATAACGTTATACGTTATTATGTAAGACTATATAACATTATACGTTATTACGTAATAGTATATAACGTTATACGTTATTATGAAATAGTTTATAACGTTATACGTTATTACGTAATAGTATGTAACGTTATACGTTATTACGTAATAGTATATAACGTTATACGTTATTACGTAATAGTATATAACGTTATACGTTATTACGTAATAGTATATAACGTTATACGTTATTACGTAATAGTATATAACGTTATACGTTATTACTTAATCGTGTATTACGTTATATGTTATTACGTAATAGTATATAACGTTATACGTTATTACGTAATGGTATATAACGTTATGCGTCATAAGGTAATACTATATAACGTTATACGTTATTACGTAATAGTATATAACGATATACGTTATTACGTAATAGTATATAACGTTATACGTTATTACGTAATAGTATATAACGTTATACGTTATTACGTAATAGTATATAACGTTATACGTTATTACGTAATAGTATATAACGTTATGCGTCAGAAGGTAATACTATATAACGTTATATGTTATAACGTAATAGTATATAACGTTATACGTTATACGTTATTACGTAATAGTATATAACGTTATACGTTATTATTTAATCGTACATAACGTTATACGTTATTACGTAATAGTATATAACGTTATGCGTCAGAAGGTAATACTATATAACGTTATATGTTATAACGTAATAGTATATAACGTTATACGTTATACGTTATTACTTAATAGTATATAAAGTTATACGTTATACGTTATTACGTAATAGTATATAACGTTATACGTTATACGTTATTACGTAATAGTGTATAACGTTATACGTTATACGTTATTACGTAATAGTATATAACGTTATACGTTATTATGTAATAGTATATAACGTTATACGTTATTACGTAATAGTATATAACGTTATACGTTATTACGTAATAGTATATAACGTTATACGTTATTATGAAATAGTATATAACGTTATACGTTATTACGTAATAGTATATAACGTTATACGTTATTACGTAATATTATATAACGTTATACGTTATTACGTAATAGTATATAACGTTATGCGTCATGAGGTAATACTATATAACGTTATACGTCATTACGTAATAGTATATAACGTTATACGTTATACGTTATTACGTAATAGTATATAACGTTATACGTTATACGTTATTACGTAATAGTGTATAACGTTATACGTTATACGTTATTACGTAATAGTATATAACGTTATACGTTATTATGTAATAGTATATAACGTTATACGTTATTACGTAATAGTATATAACGTTATACGTTATTACGTAATAGTATATAACGTTATACGTTATTACGTAATAGTATATAACGTTATACGATATTACTTAATCGTGTATTACGTTATACGTTATTACGTAATAGTATATAACGTTAAACGTTATTACGTAATAGTATATAACGTTAAACGTTATTACGTAATAGTATATAACGTTATGCGTGATAAGGTAATACTATATAACGTTATACGTTATTACGTAATAGTATATAACGTTATACGTTATTACGTAATCGTATATAACGTTATACGTTATTACTTAATAGTGTACAAAGTTTTAAGTTAGTACCGAATAGTATATAACGTTATACGATATAACGTAATAGTATATAACGTTATACATTATAAGGTAATACTACACATCGTTATACGTCATAAGGTAATACTATGTAACGTTATACGTTAATACGTAATAGTATATAACGTTATACGTTATTACGTAATAGTATATAACGTTATACGTTATTATGCAATAGTATATAACGTTATACGTTATTACGTAATAGTATATAACGTTATACGTTATTACGTAATATTATATAACGTTATACGTTATACGTTATTACGTAATAGTATATAACGTTATACGTTATACGTTATTACGTAATAGTATATAACGTTATACGTTATTATGTAATAGTATATAACGTTATACGTTATTACGTAATAGTATATAACGTTATACGTTATTACGTAATAGTATATAACGTTATACGTTATTACGTAATAGTATATAACGTTATACGTTATTACGTAATAGTATATAACGTTATACGATATTACTTAATCGTGTATTACGTTATACGTTATTACGTAATAGTATATAACGTTATACGTTATTACGTAATAGTATATGACGTTATGCGTGATAAGGTAATACTATATAACGTTATACGTTATTACGTAATAGTATATAACGTTATACGTTATTACGTAATCGTATATAACGTTATACGTTATTACTTAATAGTGTACAAGGTTTTAAGTTAGTACCGACTAGTATATAACGTTATAAGATATAACGTAATAGTATATAACGTTATACATTATAAGGTAATACTACACAACGTTATACGTCATAAGGTAATACTATGTAACGTTATACGTTATTACGTAATAGTATATAACGTTAAACGTTATTACATAATCGTGTATAAAGTTATTAGTACGTAATAGTATATAACGTTATACGTTATACGTTATAAGGTAATATTACATAAAGTGATACGTTACACGTTACAAGGTAATATTAAATAACGTTACACGTTATAAGGAAACACTAAATAACGTTATGCGTCATAAGGTAATACTATATAACGTTATACGTTATTACGTAATAGTATATAACGTTATACGTTATTACGTAATAGTATATAACGTTATACGTTATTACTTAATCGTGTATTACGTTATACGTTATTACGTAATAGTATATATCGTTATACGTTATTACGTAATGGTATATAACGTTATGCGTCATAAGGTAATACTATATAACGTTATACGTTATTACGTAATAGTATATAACGTTATACGTTATTACGTAATAGTATATAACGTTATACGTTATTACTTAATAGTGTACAAAGTTTTAAGTTAGTACCGAATAGTATATAACGTTATACGATATAACGTAATAGTATATAACGTTATACATTATAAGGTAATACTACACAACGTTATACGTCATAAGGTAATACTATGTAACGTTATACGTTAATACGTAATAGTATATAACGTTATACGTTATTACGTAATAGTATATAACGTTATACGTTATTATGAAATAGTATATAACGTTATACGTTATTACGTAATAGTATATAACGTTATACGTTATTACGTAATATTATATAACGTTATACGTTATGACGTAATAGTATATAACGTTATGCGTCATAAGGTAATACTATATAACGTTATACGTCATTACGTAATAGTATATAACGTTATACGTTATACGTTATTACGTAATAGTATATAATGTTATACGTTATACATTATTACGTAATATTATATAACGTTATACGTTATTACGTAATAGTATATAACGTTATGCGTCATGAGGTAATACTATATAACGTTATACGTCATTACGTAATAGTATATAACGTTATACATTATAAGGTAATACTACACAACGTTATACGTCATAAGGTAATACTATGTAACTTTATACGTTAATACGTAATAGTATATAACGTTACACGTTATTACGTAATAGTATATAACGTTATACGTTATTATGAAATAGTATATAACGTTATACGTTATTACGTAATAGTATATAACGTTATACGTTATACGTTATTACGTAATAGTATATAACGTTATACGTTATTACGTAATAGTATATAACGTTATACGTTATTACGTAATAGTATATAACGTTATACGTTATTACGTAATAGTATATAACGTTATACGTTATTACTTAATCGTGTATTACGTTATACGTTATTACGTAATAGTATATATCGTTATACGTTATTACGTAATGGTATATAACGTTATGCGTCATAAGGTAATACTATATAACGTTATACGTTATTACGTAATAGTATATAACGTTATACGTTATTACGTAATAGTATATAACGTTATACGTTATTACGTAATAGTATATAACGTTATACGTTATTACGTAATAGTATATAACGTTATACGTTATTACGTAATAGTATATAACGTTATGCGTCATGAGGTAATACTATATAACGTTATACGTCATTACGTAATAGTATATAACGTTATACGTTATACGTTATTACGTAATAGTATATAACGTTATACGTTATACGTTATTACGTAATAGTATATAACGTTATACGTTATACGTTATTACGTAATAGTATATAACGTTATACGTTATTATGTAATAGTATATAACGTTATACGTTATTACGTAATAGTATATAACGTTATACGTTATTACGTAATAGTATATAACGTTATACGTTATTACGTAATAGTATATAACGTTATACGATATTACTTAATCGTGTATTACGTTATACGTTATTACGTAATAGTATATAACGTTAAACGTTATTACGTAATAGTATATAACGTTATGCGTGATAAGGTAATACTATATAACGTTATACGTTATTACGTAATAGTATATAACGTTATACGTTATTACGTAATAGTATATAACGTTATACGTTATTATTTAATAGTATATAACGTTATACGTTATTACGTAATAGTATATAACGTTATACGTTATTACGTAATAGTATATAACGTTATACGTTATTACGTAATAGTATATAACGTTATACGTTATTACGTAATAGTATATAACGTTATACGTTATTACTTAATCGTGTATTACGTTATACGTTATTACGTAATAGTATATATCGTTATACGTTATTACGTAATGGTATATAACGTTATGCGTCATAAGGTAATACTATATAACGTTATACGTTATTACGTAATAGTATATAACGTTATACGTTATTACGTAATAGTATATAACGTTATACGTTATTACGTAATAGTATATAACGTTATACGTTATTACGTAATAGTATATAACGTTATGCGTCATAAGGTAATACTATATAACGTTATACGTTATTACGTAATAGTATATAACGTTATACGTTATTACGTAATATTATATAACGTTATACGTTATTACGTAATAGTATATAACGTTATGCGTCATGAGGTAATACTATATAACGTTATACGTCATTACGTAATAGTATATAACGTTATACGTTATACGTTATTACGTAATAGTATATAACGTTATACGTTATACGTTATTACGTAATAGTATATAACGTTATACGTTATACGTTATTACGTAATAGTATATAACGTTATACGTTATTATGTAATAGTATATAACGTTATACGTTATTACGTAATAGTATATAACGTTATACGTTATTACGTAATAGTATATAACGTTATACGTTATTACGTAATAGTATATAACGTTATACGATATTACTTAATCGTGTATTACGTTATACGTTATTACGTAATAGTATATAACGTTATACGTTATTACGTAATAGTATATAACGTTATACGTTATAAGGTAATACTATATTACGTTTTACGTCATAACGTAATAGCGTATAAGGTTATACGTTATTACGTAATAGTATATAACGTTATACGTTATTATTTAATAGTATATAACGTTATACGTTATTACGTAATAGTATATAACGTTATACGTTATTACGTAATAGTA